>NW_025411531.1:0-4476 GCF_002201575.2 Neomonachus schauinslandi | reverse complement strand
GAGGCACAGTGCTTACTTGGAAATGTGTTGTGTTGAATGCATGTATTAAGGAAGAAAAGTCTAATATCAATAATTTATATTCGCATCTCAGGAAATATAAATGCTAGTTCAAATTAAATACATTGTAATGAAAAAGAAGAAAAGAAGATAGGAATAATAAAAATTAGAGGAGTAATCGTGAAGTCAATAGAGAAAACAAATAAAATGCAAAAAAATAACATATTCTTTGAAATTAGGTGATTGGGATTAAGGAGTGCCCTTATTGGGATGAGCACTAGGTGATTTATGGAAGTGTTGAATCAGTATATTGTACACCTGCTGAAGATTCTCCCTCTCCCACTGCCCCACTCTTTAAATAAATAAATAAATAAATAAACAAATGAATGAATGAATGAATGAATGAATGAATGAATGAATAAATAAATAAATAAACAAACAAGGAAACAATGGCTTTGAATGAACACTCCACCAGATGGATTTAACAGAATTATTCAGAGCAGTCCATTCTAAACCAGCAGAATACACATTCTTTTCAAGTGCACATGGTATATTCTCCAGAACAGATCACATATTAGGCCACAAAAAAAGCATCCACAAATTCATAAAGATCAAAGTTATACCATGCATCTTTTTTGACCACAATGCCATAAAACCTAGAAATCAACCACAAGGAAAAATAGACAAACAAAGAAAGAAACAAAACCAAACAAAAGAAAAATTCCAGAAAGTCCAAAAATACATTGGGGTTAAATAGCATGCTACTAAACAATGAATGGGTCAACCAAGTAATCAAAAGAAAAAGAAGACAATACTCTCCAAAATACATGAGCAAAAGATGTTCTAGGAGGGCAGTTTATAGCAATACAGGCCTACCTCAATAAGTAAGAAAAATCTTAAATAAACACCTAACCTTACACCTAAAGGAACTAGAAAAAGAATTCAAACAAACCCCAAACTAGCAGAAGGAAGGAAACAGTAAAGATTAGAGCAGAAATAAATGAATTATATAGAAAATGAATAAACAATAGAACAGATCAACCAGGAGTTGGTTCTTTGAAAAGATCAACTAAATTCATAGTTCTAGGGGCACTTGGGTGGCTCAATAGGGTAAGTGTCTGACTCTTGATTTTGGCTCAGGTCATGATCTCAGGGTTGTGAGACTGAGACCCGTGTGGGGCTTCCCTCCCAGTGAGCAGTCTGCTTGAGATTCTCTCTCTTCCTCTCCCTTTGCCCCTCCCCCCACTCTCTCACAAACTCTCTCTAATATTTTTAAAAATTGACAAAGTTCTAGCCACCCACTTCAAAAATAAAGTGAAAGGACACAAAAATCAAACATGAAAGAGGAGAAATAACCAAAACCACAGAAATACAATTATAAGAAAATATGATGAAAAGCAACATGCTGACAAATTAGCCAAAACAAAACAACAACAACAAAAAAGATAAATTCCTAGAAACATATAACCTGCCAAAACTGAAGCAGGAAGAAATAGAAAATTTGAATAGATTGATTTCAACAAGTTGACTGAATCAGTAATATAAAAAACTCCCAAGAAACAAAATTATAAGACCATTTGGCTTCACAGGTAAATTCTAACAAAAATTAAAAAAAACAAAAACAAAAAACTGTTACATCTAATCCTTTCAAATAATGCCAAAAAATAGAAGAAAAGGAAAACTTCCAAATTTATTCTATGAGGCCAGCATTACCCTTATACCAAAACCAGATAAATAAACCACTAAAAAAGAGATCTACAGGCTAATATCTCTGATAAACATAGATGCAAAAATCGTCAACGAAACACTAGCAAACACAATCCAACAATACATTAAAAATATCACTTTATTCCAAGGATGCCAGTGTGGTTCAGTATTTACACATCAATTAACATGATACATAACATCAGTAAGAGAAAGGTTAAAAATCACATGATTATTTCAAAAACACAGAAAAAGCATTTGACAAGGTACAATATCCATTCATGATAAAAAACCTTCCACAAAGTAACTTTAGAGGTAACATACATAGAGACATCCTAAAAGCTATATATGAAACCCCACAACAAACACCATACTCAATGAGGAAAAACTGAGATTTTTCTTCTGTGGTCAGGAACAAGACAGCAATGTCCACCCTCACCACTTTTATTCAGCATAGAACTAGAAGTCTTAGCTACAGCAAATAGACAACAAAAATAAATAGAAGGCATCTGAATTGGTAAGGAAGTAGTAAAACTTTTGTTATTTGCAGGTAATGGTACTGTATATAGAAAACCTGAAAAAAAAAAAAAAAAAACACCATGAAAATACTAGAACTGATCAATTACTTCAGTAAAGTCACAAGATACAAAATCAATATGGAGAAAACCATTCCATTTCTACATACTAATAATAAAGTAACAGAAAGAGAATTTAAGAAAACAATCCCATTTACAGTTGCACTAAAAACAATAAAATGCCTAGGAATAAACCTAACTAAAGAGGTGAAAGGATTTTACTCTGAAAATTATAAAACACTGAAAGAAATTGAAGACAAAACAAAGAAATGAAATGGCTTTCCATGCTCATGGATTGGAGAACAAACACTGTTAAAATGTATTACCAAAGCAATCTATACATGTAATGCAATCCTATCAAAATTCCAATAGTATTTTTCACAGAACTAGAACAAAAAGTCCTAAAATTAAATGGAACCAGAAAAGACCCTAATAGCCAGAAGAGTTTTGAAAGAGAAATATTACACTTCCAGATTTAAGTTATATTACATTGCTTTTTAATAAAGACAGTATGTTACTGGCACAAAAACAGACACATAGATCAACAGAACATAACAGAAAAAAATAAACAAACACAATTTTAGAGTCAATCAATCTTCAAACAATCAGGAAAGAATGTCCAGTGGGCAAAAGAACATTTCTTCAACCATGGTGCTGGGAAAACTGGTCAGCTACATGGGAAAGAATGAACTGGATCACTTTCTTATGCCATACACAAAAATAAATTCAAAATGAATTAAAGACCTAAATATGAGACCTGAAAACTAAAAAATGCTAGAAGAAAGCACAGGCAGTAATGGCTCTGACATCAGCTGTGGCAACATTTTTCTAAAAGTTTATTTTTTCAAGATTTTTTTATTGATTTGACAGAGAGAGAGAAAGAGATAAGAAGAACAGGAACACAAGCAGGGGGAGTGGGAAAGGGAGAAGCAGGATTCCCGATGAGCCAGGAGCCCGATGTGAGGGTCAATCCAAGGACCCTGGGATCACGACTTGAGCCAAAGGCAGACGCTTAACGACTGAGCCACCCAGGCGCCCCTAGAAGCATTTTTCCAGATAGATCTCCTGAACAAGGGCAATAAAATATAAACTACTGGGACTACCTCAAAATGCAAAGCTTCTGTACAGCAAGGAAACAATCAACGAAAATTAAAGACAACCTCCAGAATCACAGAAGGTATTTGCGAACAGCTATCCAATAAAGGGTTAATTTCCAAAATATATAAAGAACTTACACAGCTCAACTCCCAATAAACAAATCATCCAATTAAAAATGGACCGAAGACATAACAAACATTTTTCCAAAGAAGACGTCCCATTGGCCCACAGACACATGAAAAGATGCTCAATATCATCATCATCAGGGAGACTCAAATCAAACTATAATGAGATACCACCTCATACCTGTCAGAATGGCTAAAATCAACAACAACACAACGAAAGAACAAGTGTTTGTGAGGATGTGAAAAAGGAACCCTCTTGCACTATTGATGAGAAAACAAGCTGGTCTAGACACTGTGGAAAACAGTATGGAAGTTCCTCAAAAAGTTAAAAACACAACCACCGTACAAGCCAGTAACCACACTCCTGGGTATTTACCCAAAGAATACAAGAACACTAATTGAAAGGGACATATACACCCCTATGTTTACAGCAGCATTATTGACAATTGCCAAATTCTGGAAGCAGCCCAAGGGTCCATCTGTAGATCAGTAGATCAATAAGATGTGGTATGTATGTAAACACACATGCACATACATATATACCATATAAATATATATGTATTTATATATATAATATATATTATAATACACACACACACATACTCACACACACCAAAAACGGAATATTATACAGCCATAAAAAATAATGAGATCTTGCCATTTGCAACAACATGGATGGAGCTTGAGTGTATTATGCTAAGTGAAATAAGCTGGTCAGTGAAAAGAGATACCATAGGATCTGTATATTAACTATGGTAGAATGGAAAAATTAATAATAAAAAATAAACTGGGAATAAAAAGAAAGAGATGGCTTTATTTATTTTTAATTTTATTTCAGTATAGTCAAAACGTAATATTGCATTAGTTTTAGGTGCAAGAACTTGAGATTCCACAAGCTTAAATATTATGCTGCTATGCTCCCCGCAAGTGCAGTTACCATCAGTCGCCATACAACAGAATTACAATATCAGTGACTA
>NW_025411530.1:0-4476 GCF_002201575.2 Neomonachus schauinslandi | reverse complement strand
TCTGTTTGACTTATTTCGCTCAACATAATACCCTCCAGTTCCATCCATGTCGTTGCAAATGGCAAGATCTCATTCCTTTTGATGGCTGCATAATATTCCATTGTATATATATATATACCACATCTTCTTTATCCATTCATCTGTCGATGGACATCTTGGCTCTTTCCACAGTTTGGCTATTGTGGACATTGCTGCTATAAACATTGGGGTGCACGTACCCTTTCGGATCCCTACATTTGTATCTTTGGGGTAAATACCCAGTAGTGCAATTGCTGGGTCATAGGGTAGCTCTATTTTCAACTTTTTGAGGAACCTCCATACTGTTTTCCAGAGTGGCTGCACCAGCTTGCATTCCCACCAACAGTGTAGGAGGGTTCCCCTTTCTCCGCATCCCCGCCAACATCTGTCATTTCCTGACTTGTTAATTTTAGCCATTCTGACTGGTGTGAGGTGGTATCTCATTGGGGTTTTGATTTGGATTTCCCTGATGCCGAGCGATATTGAGCACTTTTTCATGTGAATGACCTCTTCTTAAAAGGCAAACAAAAGGAGTAAGTCTGGTGTCAGTATCAAGTCTGCCTTTATGACTGTTAAAGTATCATCACAATTATAAACTGTCTATGGGAACATAGTGGAGGAAGTAAATATTTTGGTAATCCCCCTGATCTAGGCAACAAGATAAACATGAAAGAATTAGTTTCATGTTCATAATGGCCACATACTCTGTGTTGTTGCTAGTTACATGCAACTGCTGTTCTGTAATGGTAGGGTTTTCTACTTTACCAGTATTGAGTATAACATATATCAGAGCCTTCTGATGACTTGCTTGCTGTTTTAAAAATTGGAATACATCAGAATAGCAGCCAAGTAGAATACAATATACAAGTGGTGATGTGTAATTTTTTAAACTTCTCTTAAGTATATCAGATACGGGGGTGCCTGGGTGGCTCAGTCGTTAAGCGTCTGCCTTCGGCTCAGGTCATGATCCCAGGGTCCTGGGATCGAGCCCCGTGTCGGGCTGCCTGCTCAGCGGGGAGTCTGCTTCTCCCTCTCCCGCTCCCCCTGCTTGTGTTCCCTCTCTCACTGTGTCTCTCTCTGTCAAATAAATAAATAAAATCTTAAAAAAAAAGTATATCAGATATGAAACAGTACTTTAATGGATACATTTAATATTATTTATACATTCAAGAATAGAGATACTAAATAAATGAACAAAGAATTGATTAATTGAAGCTTCACTCTCACCGTATGCCACCCCAAAACCTTTGTGAAGCAAGGTGTGGTTTAAATATAAATAACTAAATAGTGAATTCACACAACCACAGTGAGGAAAATATGATCATCATCATCCTCATAATGCCCACTGATTTGATCCTGGCTAAAAGTGTATTTTTTTTAAAGATTTTATTTATTTATTTCAGAGAGAGAGAGAGAGAGAGAACACAAGCAGGATGAGCAGCAGTGGGAGAGGGAGAAGCAGGCTCCCAGCTGAGCAGGGAGCCTGATGATGCGGGGCCCCGATCCCAGGACCCTGAGATCATGACCTGAGCCACCCAGGTGCCCCAGAAGTGTATTTATATTAATTGATTTCCTTAAAATACCTTTACCCAACTTAGTTTGAATCCACTAATTACAAAGTGATCAGTTTGACGCCTGGGACATCGCATTGTTTTAGAAAGGTACACGTGGAAATTGGGGTCTCTTTCCTCTAAAACCAGTGCTCCCTCTGTGCGGTAGCCACATACAGAGCTGCAGTTTTCGTCAGTCACTCTGGCCTGCTGTTGTTCATTTGGAAATGTTTCTCAGAAACCCCCTTAGCTTGCATCCTTGTTATTCTGCCTGGCTTTCTGTGGTGGCATTTGAAGTAGCCTTTCTGCTCATGTCTCTGCATTGGTATGCCCTGTACATCACTGCTGGACTCAGCCCACCGCTCTCTTGTCACACATCTGCTTACATACTTTCTGTGGCTCTCTTTGCTCCTGGTTCAGTTTGGACTCCAGTGCCAGGCACTCAGGACTTCCAGTCGCTGGGCACCATCATATCTTCTTTCTCAGAATCAGTTTGTGTGACTCCCCAGCTTTCCTATTTCGTTCTGGGAAATCTGACTTTCCCCGGGTATACAGCTTCTTTGCATCAGGCTACGGCTAATAGTGTTTTTTTCTTCACCTAACATAGTGTCCTCTGTTTACCCCTCTGTCCACCCTCTTTTAGAGGCAGATCAATTCTCTTTCCCTCCTTATTTATTCTGGCTTCCATTCTCTTGTGAATGTCACTTGGGGCTGTGACATAATTTAGCTCTCATTATATATTCTGAAATTGTCAATGTGCTTATCTTGTATTCTTTTTTTTTTAAGATTTATTTATTTATTTTAGAGAGAGTGTGTACGTGAGTGGGGGGGAAGGGCAGAGGGAGAGAGAGAGAGAGAGAATCTCAAGCAGACTCCACTGAGCATGGAGCCCAAAGCAGGGCTCGATCTCACGATCATCAGGTCACGACCTGAGCCGAAAGTAAGAGTCGGTTGCTTAACCGACTGCACCACCGAGGCTCCCCACTTGTCTTGTATTCTAATAAATGTAAGGACAGATTCTTCTACATCCCTATAGAATTAAAAGCTTAAATTAAGCATATAGTTGGATATATGTATCTAGGGATTGCTTGATACCCCATTTATTTCCATAGTGTTCCACACAATTGCAGATTCTCCTCAAACAACTGTATAGTTTTATTAAAAAAGGAAGCATTCTCCTTCCATTTTTCACCACCCCCATTTTTGCAAGCAACCTCAAATATTTTTGGGTTCTGTAACAGTGAAACCTGATCTCTCCTGCATGGATCGTAAAAGATATAGATAGATTGATAGCCAGACCACCACACATGTATATATTTATACATATATTCATTCACATGTCCTATAATTCAAACCAGTAAATACAGAAATTTTTAATTGTACCAGTGATGAATATATGCAAGTGAAAACAATCATTACCTACACCTCACCTATATTGATTTAGTCAAACTTGATAATAAATAGTGCTGAGAGACATGAAGTGAAATAGACATTCCCACGTATTTCTTTTTTTTTTTTTTTTACCTGTTATTTTATTTTATTTTATTTTATTTTTTTAATTTTTTTTTTATTCTTATGTTAATCCCCATACATTACATCATTAGTTTTAGATGAAGTGTTCCATGATTCATTGTTTGTGCATAACACCCAGTGCTCCATGCAGAACGTGCCCTCCTCAGTACCCACCACCAGGCTAACCCATCCTCCCACCCCCCTCCCCTCTAGAACCCTGTTTGTTTTTCAGAGTCCATCGTCTCTCATGGTTCGTCTACCCCTCCGATTTCCCCCGCTTCATTCTTCCCCTCCCGCTACCTTCTTCTTCTTCTTTTTTTTTTTTTTCTTAACATATATTGCGTTATTTGTTTCAGAGGTACAGATCTGAGATTCAACAGTCTTGCAAAATTCACAGCGCTTACCAGAGCACATACCCTCCCCAGTGTCTATCACCCAGTCACCCCATCCTTCCCACCCCACCCCCCACTCCAGCAACCCTCAGTTTGTTTCCTGAGATTAAGAATTCCTCATATCAGTGAGGTCATATGATACATGTCTTTCTCTGTTTGACTTATTTCACTCAACATAATACTCTCCAGTTCCATCCACATCGTTGCAAATGGCAAGATCTCGTTCCTTTTGATGGCTGCATAATATTCCATTGTATATATATACCAGATCTCTTTATCCATTCATCTGTTGATGGACATCTTGGCTCTTTCCACAGTTTGGCTATTGTGGACATTGCTGCTATAAACATCGGGGTGCACGTACCCCTTCGGATCCCTACTTTTGTATCTTTGGGGTAAATACCCAGTAGTGCAATTGCTGGATCATATGGTAGCTCTATTTTCAACTTTTTGAGGAACCTCCATACAGTTTTCCAGAGTGGCTGCACCAGCTTGCATTCCCACCAACAGTGTAGGAGGGTTCCCCTTTCTCCGCATCCCCGCCAACATCTGTCATTTCCTGACTTGTTAATTTTAGCCATTCTGACAGGTGTGAGGTGGTATCTCATTGAGGTTTTGATTTGGATTTCCCTGATGCCAAGCGATATTGAGCACTTTTTCATGTGTCTGTTGGCCATTTGGATGTCTTCTTTGGAAAAATGTCTTTTCATGTCTTCTGCCCATTTCTTGATTGGATTCTTTGTTCTTTGGGTGTTGAGTTTGATGAGTTCTTTATAGATTTTGGATACTAGCCCTTTATCTGATATGTCATTTGCAAATATCTTCTCCCATTCTGTTGGTTGTCTTTTGGTTTTGTTGACTGTTTCCTTTGCTTTGCAAAAGCTTTTTATCTTGATGAAGTCCCAATAGTTCATTTTTGCCCTTGCCTCCCTTGCCTTTGGCGATGTTTCTAGGAAGAAGTTGCTTCGGCTGAGGTCAAAGAGGTTGCTGCCTGTGTTCTCCTA
>NW_025411529.1:3244-4477 GCF_002201575.2 Neomonachus schauinslandi | reverse complement strand
GAAAACTTCCAAATTCATTTTATGTGGCCAGTATTACCATGATACCAAAACCAGATAAAGACACCACAAAGAGAAATACAGATCCGCATCTCTGGTGAACCTAGATGCAAAAATCCTCAAAAAAATACTAGCAAACTGAATCCAACAATACATTAAAGAAAACCATCACGATGATCAAATGGGATTTATTCCTGGGTTGTGGGGGTGGTTCAATATCTGCAAATCAATCTATGTGATACACCACATTAATAAATGAAAGGAGAAGAATCATCTGATCATTTCAATAGATGCAGAAAAAGCATTTGATGAAGTACAACATCCATTCATGATAAAAACTCTCAACAAAGTAGGTTTAGAAGGAACATACTGCAACATAATAAAGGTCATATATAAAAAATGTGTAGGTAATGTCATCCTAAATAGGGGGAAATGGAGAGAAAAACTTCTTAGATCTTGCTTCTAGTTATGTGCTGCTTCTCATTAGCACTATTTGTCATTTGATAAATTAATCTTGACATTTATTACTTCCCACTTTAATGGAGACCAATTTCTACTATATAAGTTATAGATCTTATTAACTCTTTTTATCACCCATTTATCTGTTTATCTTTTTTGATTTTTTCTTAACAAACTCCCCAAAGTTTAGTGGCTTAAATAAATAACATTTATTTTGTTCACAAATCTGTTAGGAAAAGTGTGGCCAGGACAGCTTGTTTCTGTTCCCCTAGCTTCAGGTGGGGCAGCTGAAAGGTTTGGGGATGGAAGTGTTTGAAGATTTGTTCCATCACTTCTGGTGTTGTTGATGCTGGCTGTTGACTAGGACTATAGCTAAGGCAGGCAGCTGAAACACCTAGACTCTCTTTGTGGCCTGAGCTTCCTCACAAGTTGGAGGGTGAAATTCCAAGTAAGCAGCCTTAAATACAGAGCAAGGCAGAAGCTCTATTGCCTCTGTAACCTAGCCTTGGAATGAATACACACAGCATCCCATTCACCATATTCTGTTTGTTAGGAGATAAGTCACTAAGATTGGCCCACGGTCTTTTTATTTATTTATTTTTAATAGAATGAATATTTAACAACCTATGGACACATTTAAAAACCAGCATATTTTTGTATTCCTCCAACATGAAAAATACACTCACCTCCTGCCAGTACCTCCCACAAATCTCAGTTATCATGGCATTAGGTTCAGGCTTGAATCCAAGATCTTACCATTTTAATCAGGAGCAGTGG
>NW_025411529.1:0-3144 GCF_002201575.2 Neomonachus schauinslandi | reverse complement strand
AAGGACTCTCCCATTCAGAAAGAAGATGGGAAGCACGCTAGTCCATAGCAGTTTTGAAATATAGCCTGAAGCATGCTGTCAGTTCTTTAGTTAGGACTTAGTCCTAACCATGGGAATACTTCTCCATGGCTCTTTGCTTTACTCTTTGAGCTCTTGGTTCTGTCCTTTTCATAAGGAATGACCTGTGTTTTTAGCGGTTTTTTCAGCCTGCTTCCTCCCTGTGGGACTTCTAAGACGCAAAGGCCTATTTTCACCTTCTACTATCTTGGTCTCTTTTAGTCCAAGCTCGCAAACAGTGTTTTTGCTTCTCTAATTCTCTTCACTTTTTTTTTTTTGAAGATTTTATTTATTTGACAGAGATAGAGAGCACAAGTAGGGAGAGAGGCAGGCAGAGGGAGAGGGAGAGGCAGGCTCCCTGCAGAGCAGGGAGCCTGATGAGGAACTCGATACCAGGACCTTGGGATCTTGAACTGAGCTGAAGACAGCCACTTAACGGACTGAGCTACCCAGGTGCCCTTATAATTCTCTTCACTTTTTGAGTTTTCTGTGAATATTATTGGAGTTCATGCCATTAGAAAAGCCATTCTCCTGGGTCTTTTTGAGATAAGCTTTTCACCTCAGGTTTCCTGTGAACCTCTTATTTGACAATGCCTTTAAAGTTCTTATACTTTTAAGATCCTTAAAGAAATTGGAGGCACACCTTAAATCCTTCCGAGGTCTTAATAAAGGGTTTTATAGTCTTGGCTTCATCCATAGAGCATTTTTTCCTCAATTTACTCTTAACCCAGAAGCCATTTATTTTAGCATTATTTGACAATTCAGCATGTGGAGAGGCTGTAATGAGAAACAGATATTTGAACCCAGTAAATCCCGGTTCCTTCATATTGAATAATATTTCTTTAGCTTATCTCCCCTATCAGTTTCCTTTCAAGTGGTTTGTGGCATGAGTTCCTTTCCCTCTAGTGTCATTTTCTTCACTTCTCTAGAAACTTTTGCTGTAAGCCTCTTCAAGGGCCATTAGGTTTCCACTAACAGTCTCTTGGAAGTCCTTTTGGTTTTCATTCTTACTCTTCTCTACATCCTTTCAGGTTCCACCTACCTCCTGGTTCAAAGGAGGTTTATTTTTAGTTTGTTTTGTTTTTAATGGCAGCACCCCATTTTTAATATCAGTATCTGTGCCAGTTATTTATTGCTGCATACTAAACCATCTCAAAACCTAGTGGCTCAAAACAGCATTTATCTTGTTCACACATCTTTAGACAAGGCTGAGTAAGGCCAACTCATTTCTTCTTCATTTGGCATCACCTGGGATGATTGGAAGCTGGGAACCAGAATCATCTAAAACCTTGTTCTTGTTCATGCACATGTTTGGTTGTTGAGGCTGCCTTTTCACTAGGATGTTAGCTGGGGCAGTCTCAGCTGCAGTATCTGCATGAGGACTCACTAGGTGGCCTGGGCTTTCCCACAACAGCTGGATTCTAAGGGTGAGCTTCCCTAGAAAAAGTCAGATGGAGGCTATCTCACATTTTGTAACCTAGCCTTAAAAATCACACAGCAGTTCTGCCATATTCTATTCACTAGAAACCAGTTACTAAGGCCAGCACATATTAAGGGGGAGGGCGGATTGTCATGGGACAAGTGTCAAAGAATTTATAAAACCACCACATCCATTCACCTTGTCTTACCAATCATATCTAAAGGAAAGAAGTTCTTCCCAATTAAGCATCACTGAAACTCCGTAAGTTTTTTGGTTTTTGTCTTATTTTGTGGGATGTAAGAAAGGATTATAATACTGTTGAATTAAGGTGTTTTGTTTTGTTTTGTTTTGTTTTGGTCCAAAAATGTATGGATCATCTCACTAAATTTTTTTACTGAGAGATGCGATTTCTCAACCTTGCAAATCATTTCTTCTCAGAATGCAATTCAAATTAGCGTAAAACATTTGTAATTAGAAAAAGGCTTATGGCATTAAAATCAGTCTTTATAGATTCATTAATTAGAGTTTTATTTTCAAAGTCTTATTTTGGTAAGCATTTATTTGCTCAGACCTACATAAGTCAATATGATATTCCTAAAACTGCTATAAAAATTATGGAGTACCAGGGCACCTGGGTGGCACAGTCAGTTAAGTGTCTGCCTTTGGCTCGGGTCGTGATCCTGGCATGCTGGGATTGAGCCCCACGCTGGGCTCCCTGCTCAGTGGGGAGTCTGCTTTTCCCTCTCCCTGCTCTTGCACTCTTGCTCTCTTGCTCTCTCTCCCTCTCAAATAAATAAATAAAATCTTTTAACAACTTATGGAGTGTTAAGATGAGGGAAGGGTTAAGGGACTTTCTACTAAGAGATGACTTACAGTTATTTTATGGAGGAAAGATCTGAAACAATCATAGAAAAATGAAAGTATAAATGTGTGGCAAAGAGAACGATAGCAGAGATCTCTTTTAGTAACCACTAGTGGTTTAAATTTTGTTCTTGATTTTCTGAGTTATTTGAGGTTCCACATTCCAAGACTCTACTTGCAATATAGATAACATTTTGTTGAAAATGAATTTATTTTAAAATTTGAGCACCTGGCTGGCTCTGTCAGTAGAGCGTGTGACTCTTGATCTTGGGGGTTGTGAGTTCGAGCCCCGTGTTGGGTGTAGAGACTTAAAAATAAAATCTTTAAAAAAAATTTGGTCATAGTTTTGCATTAGACTATTTTCACTCTACTTCCAAACTGTATTATTTTATTCATGCAGGTTGATGATCTTACAGCAAAACTGGAAACTGTGTCTTCAAAATGTCTATACCTGGATGCAAACAACCAGCTTCTTACCCAGGAGTTTCCATCTATGAAGGAAATGCAGAAGAAATACAAAAAACTAAAGAAGAATAAAAAGAAGTTGGAACAACAAGTAGTAAACCTCAGAAGTCATGCAGAATTCAGTATGGTAGAATACAGTAAAATAGAACACTATAAACGGGAGCTTGAAGAAAGAACAAGATTGGACATAACAGAAAAATTAAAAGAAGCCAATCTGTTTCTCCAGGTTAATTTATTGATCTGTATTATGCTTTAATCATTTCACTACAAGTTACATTTTGGTTATATGCATTGTATAGTTTTCCTCTACTTCCTTTATAGCAATTTGGTAAATTTCTGGA
>NW_025411528.1:0-4481 GCF_002201575.2 Neomonachus schauinslandi | reverse complement strand
CAAACATGAAAGAGGAGAAATAACCAAAACCACAGAAATACAATTATTAGAAAATATGATGAAAAGCAACATGCTGACAAATTAGCCAAAACAGAAAAAAATAGATAAATTCCTAGAAACATATAACCTGCCAAAACTGAAGCAGGAAGAAATAGAAAATTTGAATAGATTGATTTCAACAAGTTGACTGAATCAGTAATATAAAAAACTCCCAAGAAACAAAATTATAAGACCAGTTGGCTTCACAGGTAAATTCTAACAAAAATTAAAAAAAAACCCCAAAACCTGGTACATCTAATCCTTTCAAATAATTCCAAAAAATAGAAGAAAAGGAAAATATCCAAATTTATTCTATGAGGCCAGCATTACCCTGATACCAAAACCAGATAAATAAACCAGTAAAAAAGAGCTCTACAGGCTAATATCTCTGATAAACATAGATGTAAAAATCCTCAATGAGACACTAGCAAACACAATCCAACAATACATTAAAAATATCATTTTATTCCGAGGATGCCAGTGTGGTTCGGTATTTACCCATCAATTAACATGATACATAACATCAGTAAGAGAAAGGTTAAAAATCACGTGATTATTTCAAAAACACAGAAAAAGCATGCTCCTTTGGGTGCATCCAGACTGGGTGACCCTAGCCTTTGAAGGTAACTTCAGAATCCAATACCTTGCCTTGGCGTGCTCTTGCCACTAGATATCTGTGTCCAGGGCCATACAGCCTTGCATCTAGATGCAAAGTTCCTCTTCATCGCACGTCTGCACTGGGTTCTAAATGCTGTCTGGTAAGCCAGATTCTGGGGCTGAGAAGAAAGAAGAGGAACACCAGGAACTCACCATGACTCTAAACACGTTGCGCCAAAGAGAGATTATAAACTTTCAATCAGCGGCAAACTGGCTTCGCTAAGCTGCATAAAAGGCCAGAAATCATGAATCTGATGACTGGATGGAAACCCAGTGGGGAAGCACACTCTTCTGTGACTGGGGAGGGAAGCGAGCAGTGGTTATGAAGGAGGTGCAGAATATGCTTTGCATTGTAGGACAGAAGACGGGTTCAATCTAGTCTAGACACAAGATTCTCTTTTTCCCTCATGATAAGGAAAGCTAGCAGAAAGTTTATTTAAACCACTTCTTGAGCTTTAAATTTTTGATAATGTACTGGAGAAACTGAAAAACAAGTCCAAGCTGATACATATATACATAGCTTTTAATAATGTAAATACAACAGCCAAATGTTAATCCACTCTGTACTGCTTTAAGTGAATATACACTGTAAAAACATTTGTTAGTTGAGGTGGCCTTTTTCTTTTTTTCTCTGAACAGGAATGTAAATGTCTATTTCACTAGAAATGACAAGTTTCTTTGTTTGTTTGTTTTGTTTTGTTTTTATCCAATGAAAACTGAAATATAAGACAAGCTGATGACAAAGTATTTGTCTTCTAGATCAGGCATTTTATTTTCAAATACGATCCTCAGCAACCCTCCACAGCTAAGTCTTAGCCTATTACAGGAAGGCTTGGAGTCAATATGTGACACTCTAGTCACAGGGAGAGGCTTTTAGAGGACCTAGTCCAATCTTTGTTTTGTTCTTACAGAAAAAGAAACTGAAGCCCAGAAAGATAAAGTGGCTTGGCCAAAATCACATGGTTAGTGACAGAAACAGGATTAAAACACCAGTGCTGTGGGTCTCAGAACAAATCAGTAAATTAAGGACAGGCACCAGGATGACACAAAGGACAAAATTCCCTTCTCAAATCTTGTCCTGCAGCAAGGCTGGGGAGGGCCTGAGACCACAGTAGGAACCATAACTGGTCTACACTTCCTCGGAGTTATTTAGGCCCATCCAAAAAAAAAAAGAAAAAAAAAAAACAACGATGCTGGAACAACTGGACATCCTGATGTAAATAAATAAATCTAGAAAAACACTTTATATCCTTCACCAAAATTAACTCAAAATGCATTGTAGACCTAAATGTAAAATGTAAAACTACCAAGTGTGTAGATGATAACATCGGAGAAAGCTAGATGATGTCGAGTGTGAAAATGAACATTAGATACAGTACGAACACATAAATTATTTTTTAAAGATTTTTTTAAAAGAAATCTCTATACCAAACATGGGGTTCAAACTTACAACCCTGAGATCAAGTATCATGCACTTCACCAATGACAGCCATAGGTCCCGAGGCCTAAATTCTTACTATTATTTTAACAAATAGCTTAAGTATTTTATTTGTTTGCAACTAAGCTTGTTAACAGTATATAATGAAAATGTACAAAGAATAATGTTGCAGTTTTTGGTTAAATTTAATTCAAAGACATTCATTAATAAGGAATCTTTGAATAAGAATATTCCAGAATTTCTCTAAGCCATGTGATAAGAACACTGTCTCTGAATATTACCTTACTTTGAAGGTACTGGCATACACTTGAATTAAACTCAGAATTTTTCAAAATAAGCCCTAATTAATAAAACTGTTCTCTATTCAAACTAGGACAATTTTAATAGAACTTTCCTTTCCAGAAACAATAATAAAGGAAACAGGTATTTTGTAAAATGGGGTCCTGAACAAGTCACAGTCAAAAATAAATATCTACTTAACTGCCACCTCCTCAAAACAGAGTCTACTTTGTGTTGCACAGCCTTGGAAACAAGGTGCAGAACAGTCCGTAAGCAACTTTGGGCAGGGGGTTGCCAAAACAAAGCTCAAGCCATTGAACATGCTCACTTCTTAGAAGAATTTGGGGGAGCCTGACCAAAGGGTCCAAATTCTGTTTTTAATAACTGATACAAAGGCAGAGGGGCTCCTCCCAAGTAGCAGTGCCACCAGGGGCTGGCCCAGCCCCACGCTCACCTGTGTCGTGCTCCCAAGCAAACCCTGATGCTCCTGCTGCAGGGAGACATTTTCTTCTTAGCGGTTCTGTGTCCAGGAGCTCTCTGTGTGAATGAGGTGAGCACAGACTCCACATGGGTATTTGAAGGCTTGGAATCAAAGTATTTTTCAACATGGCTAGGCAGAGTCCATGTGTCAAACGGCCCGTCTCCAGTTTGTCCTAATTCCTCGCCACGCATTTGTAGACCTAGGACCACAGATTTTTGCTACGTCCTCATAATCACCCCTAGTGTCCATCCTAATTTATGATTCATATTCTGTGCCTGGAAAGAGTCCCTGTATTTAACAATAACACCTACAACATAAAAAAATCCACCGTGGCAACTTATATGGTCACAAAACATTAATGATCTTCTGTAGACCAAGCAAATGTTTTTAACTATAATTGTCGTGCATCAAATTCACAGCCAGAACCCCCAAGATCAAAAAAATATTTGCACAATATAAATAATAACTTAAAATACACACACACACACACACAAACATATACACACACAGTCACACACACTTCTTACAGAACCGTGCTTGGGGAAACCCCATTTGTTGAGTGCCACTGAGGGCATATTTTGCTAAACTGCTGCTCCAGGTATTTTTGTTTGGAAAATCTATCACAGTAGGGCACAGCTGTTTATTGGATGAGCAGAAAAGAAAGATATGCTTGTGGCAACCAGAAAGTTTTAAGGTCTTTCAAGTTGTATAAAGTGGACCTGCAGAAATGGTTACGTGTTCTCAGGATGCCAAGTTGTAGCTGAAATGTGATAACAAACCAGTTGCAAAAAGTGTACAGCAGCCATCTCTTGAGGCCAATCCGGGTACCCACATATGCAAGAAAGCTTCAGGACATATAGCTTGTTGGCCTTGTCCCATATTGTCACATAATCTGATCATGTGTGCATTTCACAAGAGGTTCATATTGTTCTGCTAGTTTGGTATTGAGGATTTGCTCATACTCCTCCCGAATTTTCTCTTCATAGTCTTTTAAGAGATGCTGACATATTATTCTGACTTGTCGGAGGGGAACAGAGGGGTGGTCCTTCTTCATCCAGGAGGAACCTGGAGAACTAGGGGCTGTGACTGCTGAGGAATGAGGCTGACTTTCCACAGTAAAAGCTTCACTCTGATTCAGAACAACTTCTAAATGTCTCCACCTCTGATAAGGACTATATTCTTGTTTTATGTTCTGCAAAATTTGTTCTAGTTTTGGAAGGCACGGCTTCTTGTGGGGTGCAGTGGGGTGCTGCAGAGTCATTGGTGGGGTCTGCTCTGGAGAAGAGGTGGTGGCTCGGTGTCTGGGGGCCTGAGGCCAGAGAGGGGCCGGGTAGAGGGGTGCAGCACCACGACTTTGGGGAGCCAGGGCTCCACAGCCTGGCCTCAATCTCCCTGGGCTGTTTCAATGTTGCCCCTCACACCATGCCTCTGAGGGGTCAGGGAACAGGGGCAGATATGGAGGTAACTGCAGCCCAACCTCCGGCTCCTCAGCGAAGCTCACAAGCCAGGCTGGCTCCAATCCTGAGGCATAAATTATTTATTAAAAAATTGATAAGCTGCAATTTATTAAAATGAAAATCTTATGAT
>NW_025411527.1:0-4488 GCF_002201575.2 Neomonachus schauinslandi | reverse complement strand
GGTGATATTAATGCCTTCTTGAGAGTATGTAAAGATATAACATCAGAAAACAGGAAGCTACAAATGTTTGCTGAAACTATGGCCACTACCTGGCGTTCTTTGCAAACTCAACCACCAGGTAATATGAAATGTTATGGTTGTGGAAAGGTAGGACATTTAAAAAGAAATTGTAAAGAAAAAAAGGCAGAGAAAGATCGTGGGCCTGGAATTTGCCCCAAATGTAAGAGAGGAAAGCATTGGGCTAGAGAATGTCGCACAAAAATAAATACTAATTTTGCAGGAAAACAACAGGGAAACTTAATTGCGGGCCCTACCCCAGGCCCAGGACAAATGAACAGGGGAAACCCACCATATTCTCCCTTGAACCAGCCACCAAACATAGCGCCGCAGTGGACATACCAGCTATAAAAGCTTTTACCTTGATCGGGGGTGATCGGCCTCAAAAAATACCCACCGGAATTTATGGACCCTTACCAATGGGAACTTTTGCTCTCCTAACGGGAAGGTCTAGCTTAAATGCTAGGGGAATTACTGTTCACTTAGGCATTATAGATGCTAATTATACCGGAGAAATTCAAATTCTTATGTCTTCTGTAGTGGACATCACATTTGAAGTTGGTGACAAAATAGCTCAATTAATATTGTTACCTTTTATTCCTGTTGGAGAATCCAGTAATTTAAGGCAAGGTGGATTCGGTAGCACAGATAAGAAAAATGTTTTCTGGTCAACTCAAATTACACAGATGCAACCTTTGATAAAGGTGCGATTAAACTCCAAAGAAATTACGGTATTAATTGATACTGGATCCGACATAACTATTATTAAAACTGCAGATTGGCCCAATAAGATCCCTTATAGTATAATACCCTGCCAAATTAAGGGGGTTGGTAAAGCTCCTGTTCAAAGTATTGGTCTAGCTTCTCAATTTGTAACATTCACTTCGGAGGATGGTCAGGTGGCTGTCTTGAAACCTTATATTTTAGATGTTCCTTTAAACATTTTGGGCCGTGATGTTTTAGAACAATGGGGAGCTCATTTAGAGTTTTAATTGTAGATGGAGCCTATAAAAATTTTATGGAAATCGGATGACCCTTTATGGATTGAACAATGGCCTCTAACAAAAGAAAAACTTGCTGCTGCCCACCAATTGATTCAAGAACAATTATGTAAGCGGCACATTGAACCTTCCACTTCTCCGTGGAATTCACCTATTTTTGTAATTAAAAAGGCTTCAGGTAAATGGTGTCTTCTCACCGATTTACGTGGAGTAAATAACTCCATGTTCCCCATGGGGGCCCTCCAACCCGGCTTGCCTTCACCCGCAGCATTGCCCAAAAATTGGCATACTATGGTCATTGATTTACAAGACTGCTTTTTCACTATTCCTGTTCATCAGGATGATAGAAAACGCTTTGCTTTTTCACTTCCTTCAATTAACAGACAGGCCCCTTATCAGAGATTTCAATGGAAAGTTTTGCCTCAAGGTATGATGAATTCTCCTACTATATGCCAACTTTATGTTGATACTGCTTTACGCCCTGTGCGTCAGCGTTGGCCCCAAGTGTATATATCTCATTATATGGATGATATCTTATTTGCCAGTCCAGATCAGGATGACTTAAATAAGATTTTGAAATCCCTACCTGAATACCTTACCCCATTTGGACTAGTTATTGCACCCAAAAAGATTCAAACTGGAAATGTTGTTAATTATTTAGGATATGTTATAGAAAGAAGTACAATCAGACCTCAAAAAATGTCTCTTCGCAGAGATAAATTAAATACTTTAAATGATTTCCAAAAACTTTTGGGAGATATCAATTGGCTACAGCCCACATTGGGAATCCCTACTTATCAATTACATAATTTATTTGAAATATTACAGGGGGACTCGAATATAAATAGCCCTAGACAACTTACTGCTAAAGCTGAGGCAGAATTACAATTAGTTGAGGAAAAAATTAAATCTGCATTTTTAACTCGGATTGATCCCTCTTTACCATTAAAATTATATATTTTACATACCTGGCAATACCCAACTGCTATATTAGGCCAAAATAATATGCCTGTTGAATGGATTTTTACTAAGCATCGTTTTTCTAAAAATATTACCCCATATGGTGTTCAAATAGCATATTTAATAGAGCAAGCTCGTGATCGAGCCGTTATTATAACAGGTAATGATGTTATGGATATTGTCATTCCTATTTCTAAGGATCAATTCTCATTTCTTTTACACACTCTAGAAGAACTACAAATTGCCCTTGCTGGATATACTGGTCAAATTAGTTATCACTTTCCCAAAAGTAAATTATAGGACTATTTTCGTAAACAAGATTTTGTAGTTCAAAATATAATTAGTAATCAGCCTTTGCCTACTGCACCAACTGTCTTTACTGACGGGTCAAAAACAAAGAGTGCTTATTGGACTTCCAATAAATATTGGGTTCAAATTACGGACTTTAAGTCAGTCCAACAGAATGAATTATTTGCCATAGCCCAAGTTTTAATGGATTTTCCTATGGATGTTAATATTCTTGCTGATTCAGCCTATGCTGTTGAAGTACTAAAAAATATTAGCACTGCTGTAGTTTACTCCCCTAAAACTACACTACTTAATATCTTTTCTTTCATTGCAAAAACTTTTGCAAGCCAGAAATGCGTCTATCTATGTGACTCATATTCGTTCTCATACTAATCTCCCCGGTGCTTTAACGTATGGTAATGCCCAAGTTGATGCTTTGGTCTCTTTCGCATCTGCTGAAGAAGAACATGAATTATTACATACTAATGCCGGCAGACTTCATATTCAATATAAAATCCCTTTTCGCCACGCAAAAAATATTATTAAGCAATGTCCTGTCTGCAGGCCTTTACACCTAAGATCAGTAAAAGCTGGTGTTAACCCTCGAGGATTATATCCTAATGAATTATGGCAAATGGATGTAACCCATGTTGCACAATTTGGCCGGCTTTCTTATGTCCATGTAGTGATTGATACTTACTCTCACTTCATGTGGGCCACAGCCCAAAGTGGGGAGACAACCAATCATGTAATTAATCATTTATTAGAAACCTTTGCGGTAATGGGATTACCTAGTATAATTAAAACTGATAATGGCCCTGCTTATACTAGTAACAAATTCAAGTCCTTTTGTGAACAATATAACATTATTCATAAAACAGGCATAGAATATAACCCACAAGGACAAGCAATCGTTGAACGAGCAAATGGCACGTTAAAATTACAAATTAAAAAATTAAAACGGAGGAAAAGGAATCCTCTTTTAGCCTTTACACAATCTAATGCACGATCTATCCTAAATCAGGCCTTGTTTACCTTGAATTTCTTAAATCTCCCACAAGGAGATATTTTGTCCAGAGCAGAAAAACATTTTATTGAAGGAGAAACCACCTCCTCCCTGTTAAAAGAGGCTATATGGTATAAGCCAGCTGCCAATGCAGAATGGCAACCAGGATTGTTACTTTATAGAGGAAAGGGTTATGCTTATGTTTCTACAGAGGATGGACAAACATGCTCCTGGATCCCTGCCCGGTGGCTCCAACCGCGGACCAATTCGGACGGTGCCGTACCGACGAAAGGATCGCGCTCCAAGTTTTGATTTTCCAGTACAAGCTATGGCACAACTGAGCCTGAGTCCTCGTCGCCATCGTCATACGTTTGCTCTTACTTTTCCTACTTGGGGACAGATTAAAAAGCTTAGTGGGGAAGGGCAAAGTCTTTTGCAGCGTACAGGAAAAGCCCATTCACCTGAGAATCTGTTTTTGGCCATGTGTGCCCTACTCACTGTCTCTTCTTCTGCTGAGGTCACTAATGTAAGCTATTGGGCCTATATACCTAATCCTCCAATGATGGAGCCTACCCCCTGGGGCTCTCCGGATATCTCTATCTATACAGTTCCTCCACTATTATCTCCACCTTGGAAAAACTTTACCTCTCTTAATCGCGATGATGGTGCTCCTTTTAATTTCTCTTATAAAGGGGATGGCCCATACATATGTTTGGGGCCTTCTCCTTGCTTGGAGATGAATTGGCAAAATTGGATTCTGCCTGGTAATAATACTCTTACTTCTAGAACCCAACTACAAAGGCTTGAAGCCTGGTCCCTAAATATGACTTGGGAAGACATTACTTTTGTAGAATTTCCCTCCCTTCCTACTTGTCCTGATTTTACATATCGGGAACACGGATGTAAGCCGTTTGTATGGCAAGAATGTGTTGGAAAGTTTGCAAAGCATTATAAGGATTTCATCATGTGGGGGCCTTATGGTCAATTTCTTACAAATTGTTCTGAATGGAATAAAACATATTGTAGTCCTTTATTATCTTACAGGATGCCATCGAGGAAGAGTCAAGCACTGAAGAGTCTGATAGAAACAATACCGAGTGATCGTCTCATGGCTTGGGGAGACGGCAGTATTGCAGATCCTCGAATCGCACATCGAAAATTTCCTGAACATGTTCA
>NW_025411526.1:0-4490 GCF_002201575.2 Neomonachus schauinslandi | reverse complement strand
TGGCTACAGATTTGGGGAAGATGAAGCCAGTGTCCCTTCTGAGTTGTGCAGGCTGCTCGCTACATTAAAGAGCAGAACCCAGATGAGAAGGACAGTTGCAGCAGAAGCAGCAAGAGAGCAGAGCCCTACGAAGGAGGGGTGGGGGACACAGCTGGAACAACTCCAGAAGCAAGCTGCCCTGGTTTTGAGCACTTCACAGCAACAATAGGAGAGAGAGCTCTGTGAGGCTAGACGGTCTCTCTGAGTCATAGGGCTTCCCACAAATCCAAGAAAATCTTTAAAAAAAATTAAAATAAATAAAATAATTATTTTTTATTTTTATTTTGTAAATTTTATTTATTTATTTTCTTATTAGAGAGAGAGAGTGCACAAGCAGAGGGAGCAGCAGAGAGGGAGAAGCAGGCTCCCCACTGAGCAGAGAGCTAAATGCAGGGAACCAGCCAGGACCCTGGGATCATGACCTGAGCCAAAGGCAGTTGCTTCATCAATTGAGCCATCCAGGCACCCCAACAATTTTGTTTTTTAAAACATTATTTCATTGTTTTCTGATAATGATAAGGATTAATCATATGTTTTATATCCAGTGATTTCAGTTATATTTCTCTAATTTTCATCTCTTGAAATGAGTTACTTAATATATTTAAATAAAAGCTACCATTTTTTTTAAATGAAATTTTAACTCAAATTCAAAGGAAAATTGGAGGTCAGCAATGTAAAAATATTTGTGGATGATGAAAAGAATCAGAAGCGTCTCTCTATAATAGATACAATTACAAATTTAATTGCTTATTTGACAATTTGTTTAAGTAGAAATTTGTGACTTTCAATTTATGGATCTAAGAGTAGGAAACTAGTTCCCAAATCTACCAAGGTTGTGAATAAACATGGGAATAGTGTTTCTTCTCTTAGTGATAGATGTTCTGATTTTGGCATAAAGCACACTTTAAGTGCATGTGATTTTAATTTTTTTTAACTCATATTAAAGTCTATTATCATTAATGCACTGGAACTGCATTTACTTAGACTCCTTTAGGATTGGAGTCTGGACTTGTTTACATATGTTGGTGAGTATAGAATGAAAGCTGTTAATTCTAAATATATTTATTTTATATTAATGCCAATTGAACTTTCCTTTAGAATTTCGCCCAAACCAGGGAACTGACTAGGGATATTGGAGGAGGAGGAAGAAGAAGAGGCTGGTTGCTAGGGAAATCTTACTTTGTGTAGAAAGGAGATTCAGGATGCCTTTTAGGTGGTTCTAAGCTAAACACTCATTTTTCTCTTTTCCTACATCTATCAAGTAAAATACTGTTATTTATGTACTTACAATCCATTCTAGGTGACATAGCCTAAAATGAGCACTTTAAATTTATGAAAAATTTTAACAGCATTTAATGTTGTTGATACTTAGCAGAGTATTATCTTTTGGAATAAGAGGAGAGAGAAAAACAGTTTAGTTTTGGATATTTTTAACAAAAGGCCTAAGAACTATGTCCTTTTTGTAAAGAAAAATATATATTATTTATATATATAGTAAAATTTATTTGTATTTATATAAATAAATCTGTATAAACTTTATGTATATATTCTAATTTGACAGGTTAATTTAAACTTTATTTACTTATATAAACTTTACACACTTTATATATATAAATATACATATATATGTACATATGTATACTAATTGGACAGAATTTTTTTAAGATTTTATTTATTCATTTGAGAGAGAGTGAGAGAGCACAAACAGGAGAGGCAGAGGGAGGAAGAGAAGCAGACTCCCTGCTGAGCTGGGAGCCCAATGTGGGGCTCAATCCCAGGACCCTGAGATCATGACCTGAGAGCCAAAGGCAGATGTTTAACCATCTGAGCCACCCAGGTGCCCCAATTTGACATAAATTCAAAGTATATTTAATACTGCTAGAACTTCATGGGCAATCAATTGTGGTTGACGTGTCTGACGATCAAAGACAAGTCAGCTAAAAGAAGGGAAGTGGCTGAATAACCACAGTCTGAAAGTTGTATTGCATGTAAAGTTTCAGATTATACCCAGAACATCCATGTATAGTCTCTAAATATTAAAAGAACTATATTAAGAGAAGTTTTTATCATTATATTTTGGAGAGAATAAGGGTAGGGTATAGTCTAGATCTTTTACTTGGCTGACAGAAATGGTATGGAGGCATACTTCCATTTAAGATTATGTCATTTTTGTTAATTAAGCATATAAGATTTTTGAATGGGTTATGATCAATAGGCAATAACACTGTGTATGTGTATTTGTGTGTTACAAGTGTGTGTAAAACCTGCAAATAGTTTTCATAACTCCTTTTTTGAGTACATTCATCTTATATCGTCAGGTCATTGATTTTGTATTTCCTTTTCACTTTTTATAATGTGTTCATAATTCCAAATTACTGTGATAAGGGATACTATTAACATTATTATACGAAAGATGTGTTTCATAATTAGAATTATTTACTGAAAAAGTTACCAATTATAAAAATATTAGTTGAAAAACTATGAAAATGATTTAAGTTCATGATAGTTAAGCAATTTTTAAAATATTTGTGTTACCAAAAATGTGTTATTGCACATTTAACCATGAAAGAAAGCAAGAGAAGAAAGCATTAGAGAAAAAAATACAAAAGCATCCACAAAACAAGTGATAAAAATACATACATATGTATTTAATTATTAATAAATACATAAATAAATAGATATACAAATAATTAGAATGTAAATGGGGTAATGGCTCCAGTCAAAAGACATAGTCTGTAAGAATGGATTAAAAAAAAAAAAAAACAAGAGCCATTTATATGCTGCCTATAAGAGACTCATTTAGCCCTAAAAATACTTATAGTTTGAAAGGAAAGGGATGCAGAAACATCTATCATGAAAATGGTGTCAAAAGAAAGCTGGAGTAGCAATACTTATACTGGACGAAATAGACTTGAAAATGAAGATTGTAACAAGATACAAAAAAGGGCACTATATAATGGTAAAGGGGATAATCCAACAACAAAATATAACAGTTATAAAAGTGCACCCAACATGAGAGCAACCATATCTATAAAATATTTAATAAGAAACATTAAGAAACTAATTCATAGTAATACAATAGGAGTAGAGGACTTTAAAACTCCACTTACATCAATGGACAGATCATCCGAACAGGAAATCAACAAGTTGGGGCTTCTGGGTGGCTCAGGCAGTTAAGTGTCTGACTCTTGATTTAGGCTCAGGGCATGATCTCAGGGTTGTGAGAGGAAGCCCCCGTGTCAGGCTCCACTCATGGAACCTGCTGAAGATTCTCCCTCTCCCTCTCCCTCTGCCCCACTCATAAATAAACAAACAAACAAACAAACAAACAAACAAACAAACAACCATGGAAACAATGGCTTTGAATGAACACTCCACCAGATGGATTTAACAGAATTATTCAGAGAAGTCCATTCTAAACCAGCAGACTACACATTCTTTTCAAGTGCACATGGTATATTCTCCAGAACAGATCACATATTAGGCCACACAAAAAGCATCAACAAATTCATAAAGATCAAAGTTATACCATGCATCATTTTGACCACAATGCCATAAAACCTAGAAATCAACCACAAGAAAAATAGGCAAAGAAAGGAAGAAACAAAACCAAACACAAAAAAAATTCCAGAAAGTCCAAAAATACATGGAGGTTAAATAGCATGCTACTAAACAATGAATGGGTCAACCAAGTAATCAAAGAAAATTTAAAAAGTCCTTGAAAACCAAAGAAAATGAAGACTATACTGTCCAAAATACATCAGCAAAAGGTGTTCTAAGAGGGCAGTTTATAGCAATACAGGCCTACCTCAATAAGTAAGAAAAATCTTAAATAAACACCTAACTTTACACCTAAAGGAACTAGAAAAAGAATTCAAACAAACCCCAAACTAGCAGAAGGAAGGAAACAGTAAAGATTAGAGTAGAAATAAATGAATTATATAGAAAATGAATAAACAATAGAATAGATCAACAAAATCAGGAGTTCTTTGAAAAGATCAACTAAATTGATAGTTCTAGGGGCACTTGGGTGGCTCAATAGGTTAAGTGTCTGACTCTTGATTTTGGCTCAGGTCATGATCTCAGGGTTGTGAGACTCAGACCCGTGTGGGGCTTCCCTCCCAGTGAGAAGTCTGCTGGAGATTGTCTCTCTGCCTCTCCCTTTGTCCCTCCCCCCACTCTCGCACAAACTCTCTCTAATATTTTTAAAAATGGACAGAGTTCTAGCCACCCACTTCAACAACAACAAAAAAAAGTAAAAGGACACAAAAATCAAACATGAAAGAGGAGAAATAACCAAAACCACAGAAATATAATTATAAGAAAATATTATGAAAAGCAACATGCTGACAAATTAGCCAAAACAGAAAAAAAATAGATAAATTCCTAGAAACATATAACCTACCAAAACTGAAGCAGGAAGAAATAGAAAATTTGAATAGATTGATTTC
>NW_025411525.1:948-4492 GCF_002201575.2 Neomonachus schauinslandi | reverse complement strand
AAAAAAAAAGGTCCTCATCACTTAATCCCAGCTAACATTACCAACAAGTGGAGCTCCACATCCATGTCTAGATATTTAAAAGATATGAGTCAAACTAATAAACAATGAAACCGAAAAGCCACCGATTTGATAACATTGAAGTAGTATCTCATGATTTTAATTTACATTTCCCCAATCACTAATGAGATTGAGTACCTCTTCATGTATATGGGCATTTGGATTTCCCCTTTGGTAAAGGGCCTGTTTGGAGTCTTTTGCCTATTTTTAGGATTCTCTATCTTTTTCACATTGTGAAAGTTCTCAAAATGCTCTGAATACTAGTCCTCTGTCAGTGATATAGTTGCAATATGTCCTCTCTCACACTATGGCTGTGTTTTCCCTTGTTTTATGATGTTTTTAAATAAAATTCTTCATTCCAATGTAATGCAACTTATGTTTTCTTTTATGTGTTTTTTTGGGGGCCATGTTTAAGAGAGTCTTCCCTTTCCTGAAGCAGTGAAGATAGTCTCCTTTATTGTCTTCTTAAACTTCATAGTTCTGCTTTCCATTTTGGCCTTAATCTGATTGGTTTTGACTTTTGTATATGATATAAGGTTAGAGATTCAGTTTCCTTTTGTTCCATATGGACATCCCATTACCTGAGCACTTTTATTGTAAGAACTTTCCTACTAGTCTGTCTACAACTTCTTTCATACAGCAAGGTCCATGTACGTGCACAACCTTTTATAAGCTCTCTATTTTGATCCATTTACTATTTGCCCATTGCATCGCCAATATCAGGCTATCTTAATTACTACAGCTTTAGAAATCATCTTGATAGTCAGGAGAGGAAATCCTGCCATCTTGTACATCTTCTTCAAGAATACCTGGGCTACATTTGGCCCTTTAAAATTTCATATGAATTTTAAATTCAGTCTCTTTTTCTTTTTTGTATAAATTTTAGAATCCATTTGTCAAGTTTCACAAACATAGACACACAAAGCTGTTGGAACTTTTCTTGAGATTTCACTGAAAAAAGTTATTGACTTTTTAAAATCTATAAATCAATTTGTGAACAATTTAATTTGTGCATTATTGAGTCTTTTAATCTATGAATGTGGTGTTTTTCATATATTTAAATCTGTGAATGTCTCTTGAGTTTGCTATTTTTCCTAGAAATAAACCCTTCTATATCTTTAGATTTATTCCTAGATAACTGACTTTGATGCTATTGTAAATCGTATGTTTTTAAGAATTTGCTGGTTTACAGGAACGCATTGAAATTTGTGTACTCATTTTATATAGACCTATCTCATTCAACTTCCTTGTTAACTCTAATATTTTATCGGTATATTATATTGTTTTACCAAAAACACAACTGTGTCACATGTGAATTATACCAGTTTCATTTTGTCCTTTCCAATCATCAAAACTTGATGTTTCTCATTTGTTTCATTGCTTTGCCTAGGGGCATTACCAAAATGCTAATCTGAAGATGTGGCATGAACATTCTTGTCTTTTCCTAAACTTCAGCGGAAACTTCAATGACTCACCATTACATATAAAGTTTATGGAATGATTTCTGGCAATCTACAAATATTTTTGTTTTTATTCCACAATAGCTGGGAGTTTTTGATCATAAATGATCATGAATTTTATCAAGTACTTTCTCTGAATCTGTTGAGATTATTATAGGACATATTTCCTTTGTCAATCAGTTACATTTATTGCTTTTCCTTTTTTAAAAATTGAGGTATATCTGAGACCCCTGGGTGGCTCAGTCAGTTGGGCATCTGCCTTCGGCTCAGGTCATGATCCTGGAGTCCAGGGATCGAGTCCCAAATCAGGTTCCTTGCTCAGCGAGAAACCTGCTTCTCCCTCTCCCTGCTCTGCCTGCTCTCTGCCTGATGCTCCCCCTGCTCGTGCTCTCTCTCTGACAAATAAATAAATAAAATCTTTAAAAAAAATTAAAATTAAATAAAAATTGAGGTGTAAATAACATGTAACAATGTACAGTTTCAGGTGCACAAAATAATGATTCAATACTTGTATACCTTGTGAAATGATTACCACAATAAATCCAGTTAACATTTGTCACCATATATAGTGACAATATTATTGATTTTCTTATGTTAAATTTACATCTTTCATATAAACCCTACTTGGTAAGAATGGTTATCCTTTTTTACACATTACCCAATTTAGTTTGCTTGTCATTGTCCTTTCCTGTTTTGTCCTTGTTAGACTTTAGTATCAAAGTTATGCTAGTCTCACAAAATAAGTTTTCCCCCTTCTTATTCCTATTATCTAAAAGATTTTATGCAAGAGTAGTGTTATTCCTGCCTTTAAGAATGCTTGGTAAACCTTGCCAGTGAAGCCACACGGGCCTGAAGTTTGGAGTTGTTGTTTTTTTTTAAGATTGCATTTATTTATTTGAGAGAGAGAGAGAAAGAGAATGCATGCGAGAGAGAGAGAGTGTGTGCACTGAGGGGGGGCGGGTGGCGGAGGAAGAGGGAGAAACAGACTCCCTGCTGAGCAAGGAGCCCATTTTGATCCCAGAACCCTGGGATCATGATCCTGGGATCATGACCTGAGCTGAAGGCAGATGCTTAACAGACTGAGCCACCCAGGCGCCCAAAGTTTTGGTTTTTATAGCTATTTGACTACTGATAAAATTTCTTTAATTTTATTATTTATTTAGTTAATGATTATTAAAGCTTTTTCTTTTTTGTAGTTCATTTTAAGGTTTTGTTTGTTTTTCTCAAGAATTCATCCCCTTTAAGTATTCCCTTTTTTTGTGTGTGCGTGTGAAGTATTTTGTTTTGTTTTTATTATAAACTATTTTATTTCTGTAACATCTGAGCTGTATCTCATTTCCATTCTTGATTATTGAGGCCTTTCTTTTTTTTCTTCAATTGGTGTTCCCAGAAATTTATTAAATTTATAATTCATTCCAAAGGCTCATTTTGGTCTCTTTCGATCCTCTCTACAATCTGTTGATTAAACAGTTCATTAAATTTTTTATTTCCTTATTTCTCCTTGTTTGGGTTTATTTTTATGTTCTTTTTCTATCTTCTTAGGTGGAGATTTATCATTGATTTTCAACATTTCTACTTCTCCATTATATTCATTAAGGCTCTGTGTTTCCTTATAAGACAACTTTAGCTGTGTCCCATAATCTTTTTTTTTAAGATTTTATTGATTTATTTGAGAGAGAGAGAGAGAGAGAGAGCACAAGCTGAGGAACAGAGGGAGAGGGAGAAGCAGGCTCCCCACTGAGCAGGGAGTCCAAAGTGGGGCTCGATCCCAGGACCCCAAGATCATGACCTAAGCCAAAGTCAGATGCTTAACCAACTGAGCCACCAGGCACCCCAGTGTCCCATAATCTTCATGCCCCATGTGAGCTGTCGTGACAGTTTAGAATCCCAAGGAACCTTATCCATAGATTAGTTCTGCACCCACCTGTCAACTCTATCCCATGGGCTTTCACTGAATACACAGAGGTGGTAAACCAAAGCCTGGGAGCAGGTAAGGAGGACTGAGGAAAACCTCTCTAAATGTTTCA
>NW_025411525.1:0-938 GCF_002201575.2 Neomonachus schauinslandi | reverse complement strand
AAAAAGTTGGTAGCTAGCCTGTAAAGCAGAAAGGGATCTTCCATGGTTTACAAAGCTGGTGACTTGGTTATAAAGTATAAAGACATGAACCCTAATGTTTATAGCAGCAATGTCCACAATAGCTAAAATATGGAAAGAGCCCAGATGCACAATGACAGAAGAATGGGTAAAGAAGATGTGGTAAATATATATAATGGAATATTACTCAACCATCAAAAAGAATAAGATCTTGCTATTTGCAAAGACATGGATGGAACTAGAGATAGGTATTATGCTAAGCAAAATAAGTCAGTCAGAGAAAGACAAATACCATATGATTTCACTCATATGTGGAATTTAAGAAACAAACCAATGAACATAGGGGAAGGGAAAGAAAAATAAGATAAAAACATAAAGGGAAACAAACCATAAGAGACTCTTAGCTCTAGGAAACAGAGGATTGCTGAAGGGGCGGTGGGAGGGTGAGTAGGGTAACTGGGTGATGGGCATTAAGGAGGGCACATGATGTAATGAGCACTGGGTGTTATATGCAACTGATGAATCACTAAATTCTACCCCTGAAACTAAACACACACACACACACACACACACACACACAAAACCCCAAAACATTTGTAAGGTCCCAAGCCCTGCTAAAGGGAAAGTGCTGGTCCTGCCCTCAAAACACTTGACGCTAGGGGCACCTGGGTGGCATAGTTAGTTAAGCATCTGACTCTTGGTTTGGGCTCGGGTCATGATCTCACGGTTGTGAGATCACGCACCACATCAGGCTCACACTCAGTGAGGAATCGGCTCCTCTCCCCTCCCCCCTTTCTCTCTCAAATAAATAAATAAGTCTTTAAAAAACAACAACAACAACAACATTTGAAGCTAGTGTTGACCTGAATCTACCAAAGCTGCAACAAAGTCCATACTCAGTTCAGCTAAAGATTAGATTA
>NW_025411524.1:0-4493 GCF_002201575.2 Neomonachus schauinslandi | reverse complement strand
TAATTTCTCTTTCTACAGTTGCATTGTTAGTGTATAAGAAAGCAACTGATTTCTGTGCATTGATTTTGTATCCTGCCACATTACTGAATTGCTGGATGAGTTCTAGTAATTTGGGGGTGGAGTCTTTTGGGTTTTCCACATAAAGTATCATGTTGTCTGCGAAAAGAGAGAGTTTGACTTCTTCTTTGCCAATTTGAATACCTTTTATTTCTTTTTGTTGTCTGATTGCTGTTGCTAGGACTTCTAGTACTATGTTGAACAACAGTGGTGAGAGCGGCACCCTTGACGTGTTCCTGATCTTAAGGGAAATGCTCTCAGCTTTTCCCCATTGAGGATGATATTTGCTGTGGGTTTTTCATAGATGGATTTTATGAACTTGAGTAATATTCCCTCTATCCCTATACTCTGAAGAGTTTTAATCAGGAAAGGATGCTGTATTTTGTCAAATGCTTTTTCTGCATCAATTGAGAGGACCATATGGTTCTTCTCCCTCCTCTTATTAATGTGTTCTATCACATTGATTGATTTGCGAATGTTGAACCACCCTTGCATCCCGGGGATAAATCCCACTTGGTCATGGTGGATGATCCTTTTAATGTATTGTTGGATCCTATTAGCTAGGATTTTGTTGAGGATTTTGGAATCCATATTCATCAGGGATATTGGTCTGAAATTCTCCTTTTTGATGGGGTCTTTGCCTGGTTTGGGGATTAAGGTAATGCTGGCCTCATAGAATGAGTTTGGGAGTTTTCCTTCTGTTTCTATTTTTTGAAACAGCTTCAGTAGAATAGGTATTATTTCTTCTTTGAATGTTTGGTAGAATTCCCCAGGGAATCCATCAGGCCCTGGACTCTTGTTTTTTGGGAGGTTTTTGATCACTGCTTCAATCTCGTTACTGGTTATTGGCTTATTCAGGTTGTCAATTTCTTCCTGTTTCAGTCTTGGCAGCTTATAGGTTTCCAGGAAGGCCCCCATTTCATCCAGATTGCTCAGTTTATTGGCATATAGTTATTGATAATAATTTCTAATAATTGTTTCTATTTCCTTGGTGTTAGTCGTGATCTCTCCCCTTTCATTCATAATTTTATTAATTTGGGTCCTTTCTCTCTTCTTTTGGATAAGTCTGGCCAGTGGTTTATCAATCTTATTAATTCTTTCAAAGAATCAACTTCTAGTTTCGTTGATCTGATCTACTGTGTTTCTGGTTTCTAATTCATTGATTTCTGCTGTAATTATAATTATTTCTCTTCTAATGCGTGGCTTAGGCATTGTTTGTTGCTTTTTCTCTAGTTCTTTAAGGTGTAGAGTTAGTTGGTGAATTCGGGATTTTTCTATTTTTTTGAGTGAGGCTTGGATGGCTATGTATTTCCCCCTTAGGACCGCCTTTGCAGTATCCCATAGGTTTTGGACCGATGTGTTTTCATTCTCATTGATTTCCATGAATTGTTTAAGTTCTTCTTTGATTTCTTGGTTGACCCAAACATTCTTGAGCAGAGTGGTCTTTAGCTTCCAACTGTTTGAATTTCTGCCAAATTTTTCCTTGTGATTGAGTTCCAGTTTTAGAGCATTGTGGTCTGAGAATATGCAGGGAATAATCTCAGTCTTTTGGTATTGGTTGAGACCTGATTTGTGACCCAGTATGTGGTCTATTCTGGAGAAAGTTCCTTGTATGCTCGAGAAGAATGAGTATTCTGTTGTTTTAGGATGGAATGTTCTGTAAATATCTATGAGGTCCATCTGGTCCAATGTATCATTCAAAGCTCTTGTTTCCTTGTTGATTTTCTGCTTAGATGATCTGTCCATTGCTGAGAGTGGAGTATTGAGGTCTCCTAAAATTAATGTATTTTTATCAATATGACTCTTTATTTTGGCTAACAGTTGGCTTATGTATATGGCTGCTCCCATGTTGGGGGCATAGATATTTACAATTGTTAGATCTTCTTGTTGGATAGACCCTTTAAGAATGATAGAGTGTCCTTCTGTGTCTCTTATTACAGACTTTAGTTTAAAATCTAATTTGTCTGATATAAGAATTGCTACGCCAGCTTTCTTTTGAGGTCCGCTGGCATGGAAGATGGATCTCCATCCCTTCACTTTCAGTCTGGATGTATCTTTAGGTTCAAAATGAGTCTCTTGTAGACAGCATATGGATGGGTCCTGTCTTTTTATCCAATCTGCAACCCTGTGCCGTTTTATGGGAGCGTTTAGGCCATTCACGTTGAGAGTGATTATTGAAAGATATGAATTAATTGTCATCATGTTGCCTGTGAAGACGTTGTTTTTATAGATCGTCCCTGTAAATTTCTGTTGTAGATCACTCTTGGGGTCTTTCTCCTTTTATAGAACCCCCCTTAATATTTCTTGCAGGGCCGGCTTAGTGGTCACATATTCTTTCAACTTCTGCCAGTCGTGGAAGCTCTGCATCTCTCCATCCATTCTAAATGAAAGCCTTGCCAGATAAAGTATTCTTGGCTGCATGTTCTTCTCATTTAGTACCCTGAATATGTCTTGCCAGGTCTCTGTGGATAGGTCTGACGTTATTCTGATGTTCCTCCCTCTGTACGTAAGGACTCTCTTCCCCCTAACTGCCCTTAAGATGGTTTCCTTGGTTCTAAGATTTGCAAGTTTTACTATTACATGCCGGGGTGTTGGCCTGTTTTCCTTGATCTTAGGAGGGGTCCTCTCTGCCTCTAGGCCTCGAATGTTTGTTTCATTCCCCAGATTAGGGAAGTTCTCAGCTACGATTTGCTCAAATACATGTTCTAGCCCTCTCTCTCTCTCCACTCCCTCCGGGATTCCAATGATTCTGACATTGGAACGCCTCATGGTGTCACTTATTTCTCTGATTCTGTTTTCATGGATTCTGAGTTGTTTTTCCCTGGCCTCCTCTTTTCCCTTTTTATCTATTATACTGTCTTTCAGATCACTTATTCTCTCTTCTGTCTCAGTTACCCTAGCTGTTAGATTATCTAGATTGGATTGGATCTCATTGATAGCATTTTTAAGTTCTGCCAATTCACCTTTTATTTCTGCCCTTAGAGACTCTATGTTGCCATTAATTGATTTCTCCATTCTAGCCATTGTCTTCACAATTGCTAGCCTGAATTCCATCTCTGACATCTTGGTTATATCTGCATCCTTTTGTAAATCTGCAGCATAAGTCATAATCTCTGAGTCTTTTCTGTTTTGGGGGCTCCTCCTCCTAGTCATTCTGTTGATGGGTGTTTGAGGGAATGTATAGAGTCGAAATTATTGACCAGAATCCAAGCAAGATGCACCTGTTTTCTTGGGACCTTAGGGTTGCTGGCCTCTTGTTTTCCCAGCCTGTCTTCTGTGGGAGTGGCCTGCCGCGCTGTTACTCAGGCAACCCCATTTGGGTGGAGTTGCCCTGCGCCCCTGTGGCGGGGGATGGGCTCAGTGGGAATCAGTCTTTGGGGCTTTTGTTCTCTGTCACCTTTCCCTGGTGGCTTTCCGTGTCTCTTCCGCGAGTCAGAGCAGAAGAGACCGTTTCCAACCCTCTGCCTCAGAGCAGAGAGACCTCAGTCTGTTCTTCAGTGAGCTCTCCAGGCCACACTGTCTCCATTTCTGTCCGTGCTGGTATAAACTGCAGCATCCTGGGTTGTGTGCCCCTCCACCGCCGCGCTCCCAGTCCTGCCTCCAGGTCGGGGCACATCTCTGCCCTTTGTGCTTCTAAAACCGCCAGCCGCTCCCAATTCGCACGCGCGCGACTCCGCCTCTTGGGGTTTTCACCCCCAGGGGTTGCAGTTCACTGGCGCGACCCCGGCGCACCGGGTTTCCATCTCAGAGGTTGCAGTTCGCGTGCGCGCAACTGTCGCTCCGGTTTCTGTCCGGGGGGGGGGCCTGTGGTTCGCGTGTGCACGACCCTGCCGCTCTGGTTTTCCTCCCCGTGGGGCTGCCCTAAAGTTCTTTCCCGACGCTACCGGTCTGCGAGTCTGTGCCCCATCTGCAGCGCGCAAGGCTGTCACTCACCGGCGGTGTAGGTTCCCCACGTCCAGGCACCCTCTCACCACCGTTTATCCTCTGATATCTGCCCGCAGAATCATGGCTCTCTGCTTTGTACCTCAAAACCAACTGCCTGTGATATTCTGTTTGTAGAGATCCAGATCTTCTTACATCTCAGGCTGGTTTTGTGGGTGCTCAGAGTGGTCTGGTAGATATCCAGCTCAATTCCGGGGACCAGTTGAAATAGGGTCCCCTACTCCTCCACCATCTTTCCCCCCTCCACAGTCTGTATTTCTTTTTCAACATTTGCTTGGTGATTCGGGGTCTTTTCTGGATTCCATACAAATCTTAGGATTGTTTGTTCCAGCACTTTGAAAAATGTCATTGGAATTTTGATCGGGGATGGCGTTGAGGGTATAGATTGCTCTGGGTAGCAAAGACATTTTAACAATGTTTGTTCTTCTGATCCATGAGCATGGAATGTTTTTCCATCTTTTTGTGTCTTCTTCAATTTCTTTCATGAGTGTTTT
>NW_025411523.1:0-4496 GCF_002201575.2 Neomonachus schauinslandi | reverse complement strand
TTTTTTTTCACATACCATCCTCTTGATCCTTATAATGAAAAGAATCTTAGGAAAAAACAGAAGTCCTCAAGATCATAAGGGGAAATGATATAATAACAACAGAGAGGTAAGGACCAGATTGAGATTTATAAAGGTTGGTGGGAGTAAACAATTCTTAGGTATGCCATTATGGAAGGAAAGAATTAGAAAGCAACTGGAAAGAACAGCTAGATGGATGGGAAGATGAGGGAGGGGGTGGGGGGAAGAATTCATTTAAGAAGGGCAAGATGAATGTAAAGATTGAAGAGTTGAGAGAGATTATTATAAAAACACAACAGCAGTAGTGAGGCTAAGGGAGAGCAGATACTCTATATTACAAAATATGGTAGAAATTGTTTTAAGTGCAAAATAAGAAAACAACGTCAAGTAATAAAAAAAAATGCTTAGACTCTTCTGAATGACTTACAGCTGACTTTTATGAAGGACTGGAAGAAAATTTTATCCTTCCATTTAAGTTTAATAAAGTGTGCTATCTTATATTTAATTTAGCAAAACCTGTGTTTATAGATAATGCACAGTGAAATCTGTTTTAGGCCTTAATCAGATTTATGATGAATTTTGAATTTTTGGCCATTGTCTTTCTTGTGGTTTCTTTCTTTCTTTCTTTTTTAAGATTTTATGTATTTATTTTTGTGAGAGAGAGAGAGTGTGAGTGCACGAGCAGGGGGAGGTGCAGAGGGAGAAGCAGACTCCCCACTGAGGAGGGAGCCTGATGCAGGACTCAATCCAAGGACCCTGGGTTCATGACCTAAGCTGAAGGCAGACTCTAAACCAACCGAGCCACCCAGGTGCCCTTTCTTGTGGTTTCTGATTTAACTTCCTGTGTGGTAGAATCTTGGTAGGTTTTAGATCTTTTTGAGACTAAAGAGAGGAAATAAGTAAACATTTAGTCTTTTCATTAATTAAAACTGATATTTTTTATGCCTTTATTAGAGTACAACCTTCCTATGGGTGTATGTCCCTGATGAGTGTAAACATGCCTGAAATGTTTTCCTCTACTACTTGATAAATTTCTTCACATCTTTTAGGACACAGACTGCTATGTAAAGTCATCCTTGATTATGGCTCTTCTTCCCCAGAGGAATAGGTGTCTCTTCCTTCGTACTTTACCGATTTTTCTAGTGTATCTTCACCACCTGAACTGTAAATTACTTCTTTGTATATCTCTTTCTTTTGCTCCTGGACTGTATGGGACAATCTCTCTCACTCTCTCTCTTTTTTTGGAGAGGGGGAGGAGCAGATAGAGTGAGAGGGAATCTTGACCGGGCTCCAAGCCCAGCACTGAGCCCCACACGGGGCTCGATCTCACAACTCTGAGGTCATGACCGGAGCCGAAATCAAGAGTTGGACACTCAGCCGACTGAGCCAACCAGGTGCCCCTGTATGGGGCAATCCCTTAAGTCATTTCTGTGCCTACACTCTTTATTTTACTCAGTAATTATTTACAGAGTTTCCCGTAAGTGCTAGGCACCCGGGTTTAAAGAAGCATGTAGATAAAAGGTGTCAGCAATGGTTTTTCTGGAGATAATGCCTGAACTGAAACTGAAAACAGTGAGGTCAGCCAGATTTAAAGGGGTCAGAGGGAGGCAAACGGGGAGAGTATGCAAGGCTGTAGTAAGACAAGGGAGAGAAGCACACAACAGGGTAAATATTTGTCTAAAAGGGAGAGAAGCACACAACAGGGTAAATATTTGTCTAAAATACAGGGATCTAAGAAGAAGTCAAGATTATGAAAGCTTTATATGTAATTTTAAGATACCTGGACACAAATATATTTTCAACAGTGGTTCAGAGTCATGTTTACATTTGAGACAGATCACTCTAAATGCTGTGGAGAGGGATGAATTTGAGGGGCACTGTGATAAAAGATGGGAGATGAATTAGAAGGCAGTAAGGCAAAATAAAGATGAAGTGCACCTGCAGTGACAGAACGGTTCCAGAAATATTGAGGCTATAAAATGATCAGGGCACAGTACAGAATAAATCTGTATTAAATGAATAAACACACAATCTTGGGTCTCTAGAGAACTAACTTTGCTCATTACTTTATAAAAGGCATCAAGTGAGAAGAGAAACAATCTACATGAACTGTTTCAAGTTGCTTGTATTTAGAATTTGTGTTTCAGATCTTCCTTTGTTACAGGAGCCTGTAGGTATTTTAAAAGTCCTACTTCTTGGATCTACCAAGCTCATGAAGAAGTAACATTAGTACGATGTCAGATCTAGAGTTCAGAATCATCACTTTAAAGATACTACCTGGGCTTGAAAAAAGCATCGAAGTTATTAGAGAAACACTTTCTGGAGAAGTAAAAGAACTAAAATCTAACCAAGTAGAGATCAAAAAGGCTATTAATGAGGTGCAATCAAATATGGGGGCGCTAACTGCTAGGATAAATGAGGCAGAAGAGAGAATCAGTGATACAGAAGACCAAATGATGGAAAATAAAGAAGCTGAGAAAAAGAGAGAGAAACAACTACTGGATCACGAGGGCAGAATTCGAGAGATAAGCGATATCATAAGATGAAACAACATTAGAATAATTGGGATCCCAGAAGAAGAAGAAAGAGAGAGGGGGGCAGAAGGTATAATGGAGCAAATTATAGCAGAGAACTTCCCTAATTTGGGGAAGGAAACAGGCATGAAAATCCAGGAGGCACAGAGAAACCCTCTCAAAATCAATAAAAATAGGTCAACACCCCGACATCTAATAGTAAAACTTACGAGTCTCAGAGACAAAGAGAAAATCCTGAAGGCAGCTCGGGAGAAGAGATCTGTAACCTACAATGGTAGAAACATTAGATTGGCAACAGACCTATCCACAGAGACCTGGCAGGCCAGAAAGGACTGGCAGGATATAGTCAGAGCAGTAAATGAGAAAAATATGCAGCCAAGAATACTATATCCAGCTAGGCTGTCACTGAAAATAGAAGGAGAGATAAAAAGCTTCCAGGACAAACAAAAACTAAAGGAATCTGCAAACACGAAACCAGCTCTACAAGAAATCTTGAAAGGGGTCCTCTAAGCAAAGAGAGAGCCTAAAAGCAACATAGACCAGAAAAGAACACAGACAATATACGGTAACAGTCACCTTACAGGCAATACAATGGCACTAAATTCCTATCTTTCAATAGTTACCCTGAATGTAAATGGGCTAAATGCCCCAATCAAAAGATACTGGATATCAGATTGGATTAAAAAACAAGACCCATCAATATGCTGTCGGCAAGAGACTCATTTTAGACCCAAAGACACCCCCAGATTGAAAGTGAGGGGGTGGAAAACCATTTACGATGCTAATATACACCAAAAGAAAGCTGGGGTGGCAATACTTATATCAGAAAAATTAGATTTTAAACCAAAGACTGTAATAAGAGATGAGGAAGGACACTATATCGTACTTAAAGGGTCTATCCAACAAGAAGATCTAACAATTGTAAATATCTATGCCCGTAACATGGGAGCAGCCAATTATATAAGGCAATTAATAACAAAAGCAAAGAAACACATCGACAACAAAACAATAATAGTGGGGGACTTTAACACCCCCCTCACTGAAATGGACAGATCATCTAAGCAAAAGATCAACAAGGAAATAAAGACTTTAAATGACACACTGGACCAAATGGACTTCACAGACCTATTCAGAACATTCCATCCCAAAGCAACGGAATACACATTCTTCTCTAGTGCCCATGGAACATTCTCCAGAATTGATCACATCCTAGGTCATAAATCAGGTCTCAACCAGTACTAAAAGATTGGGATCATTCCCTGCCTATTCTCAGACCACAATGCTTTGAAACTAGAACTCAATCACAAGAGGAAAGTTGGAAAGAACTCAAATATATGGAGGCTAAAGAGCATCCTACTGAAGAATGAATGGGTCAACCAGGAAATTAAAGAAGAATTAAAAAAATTCATGGAAACCAATGAAAATGAAAACACAACGATTCAAAATCGTTGGGATGTAGCGAAGGCAGTCCTACGAGGAAAGTATATAGCAATACAAGCCTTTCTCAAGAAACAAGAAAAGTCTCAAGTACACAACCTAACCCTACACCTAAAGGAGCTGGAGAAGGGACAGCAAATAAAGCCAAAACCCAGCAGGAGAAGAGAAATAATAAAGATCAGAGCAGAAATCAATGAAATAGAAACTAAAAGAACATTAGAACAGATCAACGAAACAAGGAGCTGGTTCTTTGAAAGAATTAACAAGATTGATTAATCCCTGGCCAGACTTAGCAAAAAGAAAAGAGAAATGACCCAAGTCAACAAAATTATGAATGAAAGAGGAGCGATCACAACCAACAGCAAAGAAATACAAACAATTATAAGAACATATTATGAGCAACTCTATGCCAGCAAATTAGATAACCTGGAAGAAATGGATGCATTCCTAGGGATGTATCAACTACCAAAACTGAACCAGGAAGAAATAGAAAACCTGAACAGACCT
>NW_025411522.1:0-4496 GCF_002201575.2 Neomonachus schauinslandi | reverse complement strand
ACGCTCTCTCGGTCCAGGGCGCTGTCCAGCACCAGCGAATAGTAGTTCTTGAAAGTGGACACCAGCTTGAAGGGGACATGGGGTGTTAGTGAGCAGGTCACCTGCCCGTTGGCGCCGGAGTCACGGTCGGACACGCTGATCAGGGCGATGACAGTGCCCACCTGAGCATCCTCTCTCACGGGTAGCGACAGCGAAGTGATCATTACCTCAGGGGTATTGTCATTCAGATCCAGAACTTCGACTAGGACTGTACAGTGACCTGCCATGGAAGGAATCCCTTTATCAATGGCGTTAACCTGAATTTCATACTCAATATTCTCTTCAAAATCCAATTTCCCGTAAATTCTGATTTCACCTGTTTCTGGATTTATTGAAAACATGCATTTCTCACTCACTGGCAAAATCAGTCTGATTCCATAGGAAATTTCTCTATTCACCCCTTCGTCTAGATCAGAAGCGTTTAGCTGTATCACTCTTGTACCGTTTGGGACATTTTCAAACAGCACTACTTTATAGCCAGGCTTATCAAACTCCGGAGCGTTGTCATTCACATCCAGAATGCTTATTTTAATCTGAACAGATCCTGTTAGCTCGGGTTTACCGCCATCCTGGGAGGTCAGCAATATATTAAGTTCTGGAGTTTCCTCTCTATCCAATGACTTCCGTAAAACTAGTTCAGGCAATTTACTTTTATCGTTTTTCGTTATTATTTTAAGAGTAAAATACTCATTTAGACCTAACCTATAGGTCAGAAGAGAGTTGACGCCTATATCCGCATCGGAAGCGCCCTCTAGAGGAAAATGAGAATCCAGCGGCGCAGATTCAGAAATCAGTACCTTTTGTTCTTCTTCTCTGAACACTGGTGGGTTATCGTTAATGTCCTTCACCTCCACCTCCACGTGGAAAACCTGCAGCGGCCTGTCCACGATCACCTCCAGGTGGATGCTGCACTCCGCGCTCCGCCCGCACAGCTCTTCTCGGTCGATCCGAGAATTCACAAACAAAATGCCATTCTGCAGATTTACCTCCAAAAGGTCCCGGCGGCCTTTGGACGCCACCCGGAACAGGCGTGGCACCAGCTCCGCCAGCTCCAGCCCCAAATCCTGGGCGATGCGGCCCACGAAGGTGCCGTGTTTGGCCTCCTCCGGGACCGAGTAGTGGACCTGGCAGCTCCCGGATTCCCCAGCTGCAAGGAGCAGAAGAGACAGCAGCAGTCGCGAGGCTCCTGGGCCTCCTCTCCAGGAAAACACCATTGTAGTTAACAAGATCTCTGAGGTGGCTTTTAGGGATCGCTCACCTGAAAATCTTTATAATCAGTCTCCCTTTCTGTAGGTATATATACAGTAAAATTTACCCAGCCTTCCGGTCAACATGGAGTCGATCTTATTCAGCCAATGGATGAACTCTGGGCGCGGAGGCAAAATTTTTACTTTTCACCTTTTGAGTGTACAGCGACATCATGTGACTGATTATGTAAGTACAAGAAAGATCCGGAGGTTCTTTTTGGTTTAGCCACTTCCCGGGACACTTAAATAAAATTTTTTGACTTTTGGATATTTTCATGAATTGTTTGTAAATGCCTATTTTTTAATGTATATGATATTAGTAACAAAGCAGTCATTTCTATTATACTTAAGTTTTTAAAATATTCTGCTTCAAAGTCCATCATAAAATAATCACTGAAATACAGAATGCCAGAATATTGCCTATCATGGAGAATAAAATAAAGAATAATATACATCACCTTCAACCTTATTTTGCTTACAATGCACACTTGTAATGACTTTTATCCTTCACAAGCACTTCATTGTAGGACTTTAGGAAAAACCCAAGAATTCCTGCACTTAGTAAAGAAAAAAAACCTGAAGTAGTTCTATTAACTGAGTATTTCATCCATATAAATTATTTTATTCATACTTCTGTTGGATATAAAAATTCATCATAAATATGGAACATGTCGTTGTTTTTGGTTCCTTGATGCTCAAATGTGATGACTTTTCATACAACTGCTCTTATTCCCATAACATATTAAAATGAGGCTTGGATACAGATCCTGTAAGGTTTCACTATAGCAGGAGGAAAGCATTTTCATGTAAAATATTGAATCAAAGCCTCCAAATTTCACAATATTCTAAAGTGGCTGTGGAGCCATAATATGAAAAAGATCTGTGAGATGTTTTGGAGCCCAGTCTCTCTGACTAAAATCAAAAGAATATAAACTTCATAATGAACTTTTGGTTTCCCTTTAAATGTTCCCTTCAGGCCAGTTAGTAGTCATTCAAAATCTGCTTCTCTTCAGGAAATCAGAATGGTGACTATGATGCAAGGGATAATCAAAGAACTTTTCATAATTTTATTAGTTAATTCAAGATCAGCTTTAAGGGAAAACAAAACACAGATAAGATCCCACAGCTAATTGTGAAAAATTTAATACAGAGTTTATAAGCTCATTAAAATTCAAGTCAAAATCTTTAAGCCAACAATTTGTCACCATTCCTTTTACATATAATGAAGGGAAGTGAGATAAGAAATCTTTATAGAACCAGGAAATAATAATCAATAATCGTTCTACAAGTAAGAGATAACTTAAGTCAACTATAAAACTGGCTCTTAAGTAATCAAAAAAACGTTTGAATTTTGATGCTATCGGACTATTTAAATTGTCTAATATCACTACCATGCTTCTTCGTTTTCTATCTTCCATTTTCAAAAACAGTCAATGTACAATGATTGCTAAGAAACTTTATTGAAAAAGTCGTGTGTTATGTAGTCCTCATACACTGTTAGACATAATAAAATTACTAAAGAGATAGGAACATCTAAAATTACCTTAATACTTAAACAATTGAACTAGAAGATGGAAATTATATTGAAATTATAATTTTACACCATTGAAAGTAATCCTGAAATTAAGAATAAGTATAAAAGACACAAAATTTGTAGAAAATAGCCCACATAATTTGTAATTATCTAAAAATGTGCATCAACTACTTATATACTGTAAAAGTAATAATTTGCAGAAATTTAATGTGTACTTAAAATATTCCAATATCTTTGTTTATTAAATTTAGATGACATCAAGTCATTCTAAGAACTTCATTTGGAGATTTATAATAATGTCTGCCCTACCTAACATTCACATTTATACATTTACAGTTTCATAAATGATACGATGGCTTAATCTTTTAAGTCAGAAACATTTTGTGTTTTAATTTGGTTGCCTATTTTAGAATAAAGAAATTTTAACCCCTAAGGCTAAAGGGGAGCATAGCCACATATGAATTTCATCAAATTCTCAAAGAAATCAGTGACTCTGCCACCCTACATATAGCTAAGGATCACTGAATTAGAAGAATGACCTAAGGGTAAATGAACTTTGGTAGAATCATCTGATGTGATTATAGCACATGAGAAGAAAATTTCACAAACACTAGAGATAAAGCATTTAAAGACAGGAAATTTAAGTTGCCAGATGAGCGAAAATGATAATTTTCACTTCACTTTAATAGACTTAACATAGGGCAGACTGCCAACCAGCATATGTTGCAGATATTATAAGCCTATATGCATGTCTTCAGCAAGTTTGAAGACTTGGTTGAGTGCTTTGAATAACTTTATATGCCTAGTAAACTTTGTAAGCATAAATCTGGGAGTTCTGTTTGACTATATTGTAGATAAATCTGTACCCATTACATGCAATAAAATAAATCGACAGAACTTTTAAGTTCTATTATTTCAATGAAACCACCACACAATAATGCAAGACTGAATTTTTAACTGCAAATAATATGAAAACAGGTTTTATCTTATCAGTTGAGGCAAAACTAAACATTATTTAATGGAAAGGAAATGTACGTTCCATGTTTAACACTACAGAGAAAGTTAAATCTTTTCAGACTTAATGAAGAGAGTGTTGAATCTTTGATACAAGCCTGAAGCGAGAAAAGTCAAGAGATCTAATAATGTGAAAATATTAAAGCAAAAGGCTGTGTTAAAAGACAAAGAGGATGAAAAAATGGAAATAACCGCAGTAATTATCTATAGTAGTGAGGATTAGAGATGAAATAAGTGGTCTAGCTACATCACTGAAACTTAGAAATTATATCTAATAAAGTGCTGACAGGAGAGTCATTCTTATAGCTTCCTTTAACATTTTCTACCAAAACGTTTGGAGACATAGGACATTTATTGGCTAAAAAACCTGATTTATCTCATTATTAAAATTGGATTTTTATCAGTTGGCATTTCACTAACAGAAATTGTTCTCTAAAACATACTCGTTTAAAACTTAATACTCAAAATACAGAGTATTCATTAAATTTTTCTATGAAATAAAGAGGATTTTTAAAAATTTAACATAGACTTTAAAAGAAGAGGAATCTATAGAACTCACCTGCCCAGGGTGATTTGGTCCTGCCTCCTGCATTGTCCCTCCAACTTCTCTATCCAGACACGGAGGAAGGCTGGGGCTGAAGGCCATGAGGTCGGTCTTGGGC
>NW_025411521.1:0-4496 GCF_002201575.2 Neomonachus schauinslandi | reverse complement strand
CACACATGCACACACATGCAAACACACAAAGCACACATATGTTCACACATGCACACAGAGGTAAATGCGTGAGCACACAAGACATATATGTACACACATGCACATGTGGCAGAGAGGCACACGGTCATACACTTGCACACACGTGCACTATATGGTCACACATGCACAAATACACATGCATAGGCACACATGTGCACACATACACACATTCACATGGAGGCACTGAGGCACACACATACAGACACACATATGCTCACGCATACACACATGCACACACAGCTACACATGTGCTCACACTCAGGCACACATACGCTCATGCAGGCACACATACCCACAGAGGCACACGGGTGCTCATGGATGTGCACACACACAGACACACACAGAGACATGCACACACACGGAAACACAGGGAGAGTTCTCCCCGTCATTAACATCTTGTCAGCGTGGTGCCTTTATTACAACTGATGAACCAATACTAACACGTTGTCATTGAGTGAAGTCTGTAGCTTACATCAGGGTTCACTCTGTGTTGTACATTCTGGACAAACATAATGATGTGTATCAGTCATTGTGGAATCACACAGAGTAGTTTCCCTGCCCTAAAAATCCTCTTTGTTGCACCTATTCATCCTTCCCTGCCCCCAATCCCTGAAACCACTGATCTTTTTTACTGTTTTGTCTTTTCCAGAATGTCAAATAGTTGGAATCACACAGTACAGGGCATTTTCAGCTTTGTTTCCCTCACTTAGTGACATTCATTTAAATTTCCTCCATGTCTTTCTGCAGCGTTATAGCTCGTTTCCGTGTTTCATCACTGAGTAACGTTCGGTTGTATGCAGGGTTCACCCATTCACTTACTGAGGGACATCTCATCCTTCCATTGTTTTGGCAATTATAGGTAAAGGTTCTGTCAACATTCATGCACAGGTTTTAACGTGGTCATAACTTTTTAACCCATTTGGGTAAATTGCAAGGACACGATTCCTAGGTCACATGGTAAGAGTGTGCTTAGTTCTGTAGGAAACCACTAAACTGTCTTCAAAGTGGCGGCACCATTTTACATTTCCGCCAGCAATGAATGAGCCTTCCTGTTGACCCACCTCCTCTCCAGCATCTGGTGCTGTCAGTATTTTGGATTTTAGCCATTCTCATAGATGTTTGGTGGCCAATGAGACATAGTCAGAGAGGCCACATGAGCTGACTGACATTTTGAAAAGAAGACTCTGGCTACTGTGGGACAGCATGATGGAGATCAACGAGGATGTCCTCATAGCAGCCCAGGTGAGAGGTGACAGGCTGTGGGCAAGGAAGGAAAGAGATGGTGTGTGACACCATTGGAGGAAGAACCTACAGGCTTCCAGGTTGGACCAAGGAGAAGATGGAAAGAGGGAGCCCATGTAATTGCTTTAGCCATCAGCAGGCTGGTGGGGACTCCCACAGAAACAACTCAAGCAATGTATTTTGTATACACTACGCTTTGGGTTTCTGGTGGAGGTGTCAAGGAAAACCAGGGTTTTTAAGTCTGAAGCTTGGGGCAGAGATCAGCGTTGGGCATATGAATTGAGCCTCACCCCAGAGCACCCAACCTCATGCCGACCATCCACCCTTTTCTCTATTTCCCTACCATTCGAGATCTTAGTTCAAATCCCTTCTTCAGGGAGACCCACCCGTATTTTCTCCTCTTGTTCCTTGTGCCTACTGGATCCAGAATTCCCTGGAGCCTAATATCCATTGCATTTCCATTCATGTGACTTGTGTAATTATCCATCATGTCCTTTAGTCCTGAGCTTCTGCGAGGACACTTCTCTGTCAGTCTCATTCATTCCACCCTGTGCTTCTGCAGACCATTTCATGATATGCTCCCAGTAAATACTTATTGAATCAACAACTTATTGAAATAAAACATAAAAAGCTTCCAAGTGTCTTGGGGATGGAATGAACTGTATATACATAGCAGAGCAAGGAATGCAACAGAGCATAATGACTACCTTGGGCAAAACGGTCCTCTTAAAATTATACAACTGAGTATCAGTTATTTCTTTTCTGTAACTGCTCCAATGGCTGCCACCAAAGCCATGAATGTCCCCAGTTGCCACAGCTGACCGCATCCCGCATCCCCACCACAGTGCTCTCTTCCCCTTGGATCCTGGTGTAAGTTACTTCTTTTTTTCCTCTTCACAAACCAACAGGTTTCCACATCAAACAAATGTCAATAAAACAGACTCAACTGACATCCAAACTCTGGTAAATGGCAAGCTGGAAATCTGACCTATGCTGAGAAAGCACGGTTAGTAATTTTTATCTGACAATTTCAGATTTGAAATAGTGATTACATAGCTACCTGCCATGAAAAAATGTGCTGAAGAAACAAAACAAAACACGGGCTTAATTGCCTTATCATCCCTGAGAGCTTTCTGAAAACTTAAGTTTACGTAGGATGAGCTTGTATGATATCTCAGATCTGGTTCCACATCTAGTATTACCTAATGACAGATGCAAGAGGTTGAATTTACAAAATCCCAGCTCTCATTATACAGCTGGCTCTTAAACCACGAAAGCCCTGTAGATAAGCCTGGATATTTACATGCAGCAACACCCCAAATGATGCAATGTGGTTTCCCAGGTCAGCCTAGTTTGTTTTGCTAAACTGAATGTATTGTAATCCCAAATTCTATTCTACACAAACATCAATTAGTTAGCGCTGACCTAATGGTAATGATCTTGCTTCATATTAGAGTCAGCTGATACTTTCCCTAATTAGAGAGGCTCCAATTATAGTTAACCCAAAGGTCGGTGCTCCCGGCTCTCAGGCTGGGCGGTGGTATTGGTGCTGATCTGGGTAACGTGGAAATGAGCTGCAGGAGCCCAGTGAGGCTGATGGCATAGCCCCGAACGAGGCTTAACACCCGCACACTGATATTTCTGACCAGGCAGTGTGGCTGCACGGCTGGTTCTCCACCAGGGCCATGAGCAATGACTTTTTCTCCTTCTCTTTCTCAGTATTTCTCTATCTCTTCATTTTCTTTCCTGGATTGGAAAAACTACACTTAATCACTTCATAAATGTGAATGGGTGTCACTATTCTTAAAGCATGCATTTGGATGGTGTGTTCTCATGTTTTGTTAGCAGTTGAAACACTTAAATAAAATGTTCATTTGCATTTACTTAATTGAAACATTTTTTTCTTAGTGAGTATGTTGGTGAGTGTGGCTTTCTGTCTTTTAGAGGCTTCCCGTTCTATGAGTCTGGGTGTGAAGTGTGCATGCCTACTTCACTGTCTCCTCTTTCCCTTTCCCATCAACCAGTTCAGACCCTTCCTGCCAAAGCATCTTCTGCAAACCAGGCCAGAGACGCTATCTATCCACTGTGGAAAAATCACCTTAACCCTCAAAGTGAGCAGTCACATCCTGTGTGACATTCTTACCTACATGCTATCATGTTTTATTCACAAAAAACAAGTTGAATAACTGTAAAAATGAAATGAGAAATATTAGGACAACATTTAAAACATGCATTTTCCCTTCCTTCTCCTAATGTCCTCCATGCTATTCCTTTTATTCCACAAATAAGTGAAATCATATGATAATTGACTTTCTCAGCTTGACTTATTTCATTTAGCATAATCTCCTCCAGTCCCATCCATGTTGATGCAAAAGCTGGGTATTCATCCTTTCTGGTGGCTGAATAATATTCCATTGTGTATATGGATCAGAGCGGGAGAAGAACCATGAGAGACTATGGACTCCAAAAAACAAACTGAGCGTTCTAGAGGGGAGGGGGGTGCGGAGATGGGAGAGCCTGGCGATGGGTATTAAGGACGGCACGTATTTCATGGAGCACCGGGTATTATACGCAAACAATGAATCAAAACTAATGATGTACTGTATAGTGACTAATAAAATAAAATAAAATAAAATAAAATAAACCATGGATTTTTTCCACTAAAAAATAGCAGTGGTGTTTTACTATTGACATTACTGTTGTCAATAAGACAACCGTCCTAAAGTAAAAAAAATAAAGAAAAACAAGAATATTTATTTCAATATTATTGTGTATGTGTTGATCACGCAAGGGTGTTTTCAAAATAAGGCAAATATCAAATGAGTTTCATTTCAACACACATCCCAGCTAAGCAAGTAACTTTGGCTCCTGAGTTACCCTGTGGATGGTGTAACGGTTTTATTCCTCTAAAAGTAAAGCAAAATTTGCCTTTGTAGGGAGCTCACCAGAGCATCCAACCGCACGGCCCTGACAAGCTCCCTGGCTAGCAGTTTGTCACCTCCACACCCCCATACGTGAGTGTCGGCAAGTTCAACGGCAATTAGACACTATAGTCAAATATTCATTATATCGTGATGCTGATGGCAAAGAGTCAAAGAATGTACCCAAAGAAATCCAAAGAAAACGTCCCCCTTGGCAGGCAGGCCTGGGGTGGAGCCCCGGAGCCTGCCACCTTACAGGGACTGTTCTCGCCACAGGAGGGCTCCCATATGAAA
>NW_025411520.1:0-4496 GCF_002201575.2 Neomonachus schauinslandi | reverse complement strand
CACACATGCACACACATGCAAACACACAAAGCACACATATGTTCACACATGCACACAGAGGTAAATGCGTGAGCACACAAGACATATATGTACACACATGCACATGTGGCAGAGAGGCACACGGTCATACACTTGCACACACGTGCACTATATGGTCACACATGCACAAATACACATGCATAGGCACACATGTGCACACATACACACATTCACATGGAGGCACTGAGGCACACACATACAGACACACATATGCTCACGCATACACACATGCACACACAGCTACACATGTGCTCACACTCAGGCACACATACGCTCATGCAGGCACACATACCCACAGAGGCACACGGGTGCTCATGGATGTGCACACACACAGACACACACAGAGACATGCACACACACGGAAACACAGGGAGAGTTCTCCCCGTCATTAACATCTTGTCAGCGTGGTGCCTTTATTACAACTGATGAACCAATACTAACACGTTGTCATTGAGTGAAGTCTGTAGCTTACATCAGGGTTCACTCTGTGTTGTACATTCTGGACAAACATAATGATGTGTATCAGTCATTGTGGAATCACACAGAGTAGTTTCCCTGCCCTAAAAATCCTCTTTGTTGCACCTATTCATCCTTCCCTGCCCCCAATCCCTGAAACCACTGATCTTTTTTACTGTTTTGTCTTTTCCAGAATGTCAAATAGTTGGAATCACACAGTACAGGGCATTTTCAGCTTTGTTTCCCTCACTTAGTGACATTCATTTAAATTTCCTCCATGTCTTTCTGCAGCGTTATAGCTCGTTTCCGTGTTTCATCACTGAGTAACGTTCGGTTGTATGCAGGGTTCACCCATTCACTTACTGAGGGACATCTCATCCTTCCATTGTTTTGGCAATTATAGGTAAAGGTTCTGTCAACATTCATGCACAGGTTTTAACGTGGTCATAACTTTTTAACCCATTTGGGTAAATTGCAAGGACACGATTCCTAGGTCACATGGTAAGAGTGTGCTTAGTTCTGTAGGAAACCACTAAACTGTCTTCAAAGTGGCGGCACCATTTTACATTTCCGCCAGCAATGAATGAGCCTTCCTGTTGACCCACCTCCTCTCCAGCATCTGGTGCTGTCAGTATTTTGGATTTTAGCCATTCTCATAGATGTTTGGTGGCCAATGAGACATAGTCAGAGAGGCCACATGAGCTGACTGACATTTTGAAAAGAAGACTCTGGCTACTGTGGGACAGCATGATGGAGATCAACGAGGATGTCCTCATAGCAGCCCAGGTGAGAGGTGACAGGCTGTGGGCAAGGAAGGAAAGAGATGGTGTGTGACACCATTGGAGGAAGAACCTACAGGCTTCCAGGTTGGACCAAGGAGAAGATGGAAAGAGGGAGCCCATGTAATTGCTTTAGCCATCAGCAGGCTGGTGGGGACTCCCACAGAAACAACTCAAGCAATGTATTTTGTATACACTACGCTTTGGGTTTCTGGTGGAGGTGTCAAGGAAAACCAGGGTTTTTAAGTCTGAAGCTTGGGGCAGAGATCAGCGTTGGGCATATGAATTGAGCCTCACCCCAGAGCACCCAACCTCATGCCGACCATCCACCCTTTTCTCTATTTCCCTACCATTCGAGATCTTAGTTCAAATCCCTTCTTCAGGGAGACCCACCCGTATTTTCTCCTCTTGTTCCTTGTGCCTACTGGATCCAGAATTCCCTGGAGCCTAATATCCATTGCATTTCCATTCATGTGACTTGTGTAATTATCCATCATGTCCTTTAGTCCTGAGCTTCTGCGAGGACACTTCTCTGTCAGTCTCATTCATTCCACCCTGTGCTTCTGCAGACCATTTCATGATATGCTCCCAGTAAATACTTATTGAATCAACAACTTATTGAAATAAAACATAAAAAGCTTCCAAGTGTCTTGGGGATGGAATGAACTGTATATACATAGCAGAGCAAGGAATGCAACAGAGCATAATGACTACCTTGGGCAAAACGGTCCTCTTAAAATTATACAACTGAGTATCAGTTATTTCTTTTCTGTAACTGCTCCAATGGCTGCCACCAAAGCCATGAATGTCCCCAGTTGCCACAGCTGACCGCATCCCGCATCCCCACCACAGTGCTCTCTTCCCCTTGGATCCTGGTGTAAGTTACTTCTTTTTTTCCTCTTCACAAACCAACAGGTTTCCACATCAAACAAATGTCAATAAAACAGACTCAACTGACATCCAAACTCTGGTAAATGGCAAGCTGGAAATCTGACCTATGCTGAGAAAGCACGGTTAGTAATTTTTATCTGACAATTTCAGATTTGAAATAGTGATTACATAGCTACCTGCCATGAAAAAATGTGCTGAAGAAACAAAACAAAACACGGGCTTAATTGCCTTATCATCCCTGAGAGCTTTCTGAAAACTTAAGTTTACGTAGGATGAGCTTGTATGATATCTCAGATCTGGTTCCACATCTAGTATTACCTAATGACAGATGCAAGAGGTTGAATTTACAAAATCCCAGCTCTCATTATACAGCTGGCTCTTAAACCACGAAAGCCCTGTAGATAAGCCTGGATATTTACATGCAGCAACACCCCAAATGATGCAATGTGGTTTCCCAGGTCAGCCTAGTTTGTTTTGCTAAACTGAATGTATTGTAATCCCAAATTCTATTCTACACAAACATCAATTAGTTAGCGCTGACCTAATGGTAATGATCTTGCTTCATATTAGAGTCAGCTGATACTTTCCCTAATTAGAGAGGCTCCAATTATAGTTAACCCAAAGGTCGGTGCTCCCGGCTCTCAGGCTGGGCGGTGGTATTGGTGCTGATCTGGGTAACGTGGAAATGAGCTGCAGGAGCCCAGTGAGGCTGATGGCATAGCCCCGAACGAGGCTTAACACCCGCACACTGATATTTCTGACCAGGCAGTGTGGCTGCACGGCTGGTTCTCCACCAGGGCCATGAGCAATGACTTTTTCTCCTTCTCTTTCTCAGTATTTCTCTATCTCTTCATTTTCTTTCCTGGATTGGAAAAACTACACTTAATCACTTCATAAATGTGAATGGGTGTCACTATTCTTAAAGCATGCATTTGGATGGTGTGTTCTCATGTTTTGTTAGCAGTTGAAACACTTAAATAAAATGTTCATTTGCATTTACTTAATTGAAACATTTTTTTCTTAGTGAGTATGTTGGTGAGTGTGGCTTTCTGTCTTTTAGAGGCTTCCCGTTCTATGAGTCTGGGTGTGAAGTGTGCATGCCTACTTCACTGTCTCCTCTTTCCCTTTCCCATCAACCAGTTCAGACCCTTCCTGCCAAAGCATCTTCTGCAAACCAGGCCAGAGACGCTATCTATCCACTGTGGAAAAATCACCTTAACCCTCAAAGTGAGCAGTCACATCCTGTGTGACATTCTTACCTACATGCTATCATGTTTTATTCACAAAAAACAAGTTGAATAACTGTAAAAATGAAATGAGAAATATTAGGACAACATTTAAAACATGCATTTTCCCTTCCTTCTCCTAATGTCCTCCATGCTATTCCTTTTATTCCACAAATAAGTGAAATCATATGATAATTGACTTTCTCAGCTTGACTTATTTCATTTAGCATAATCTCCTCCAGTCCCATCCATGTTGATGCAAAAGCTGGGTATTCATCCTTTCTGGTGGCTGAATAATATTCCATTGTGTATATGGATCAGAGCGGGAGAAGAACCATGAGAGACTATGGACTCCAAAAAACAAACTGAGCGTTCTAGAGGGGAGGGGGGTGCGGAGATGGGAGAGCCTGGCGATGGGTATTAAGGACGGCACGTATTTCATGGAGCACCGGGTATTATACGCAAACAATGAATCAAAACTAATGATGTACTGTATAGTGACTAATAAAATAAAATAAAATAAAATAAAATAAACCATGGATTTTTTCCACTAAAAAATAGCAGTGGTGTTTTACTATTGACATTACTGTTGTCAATAAGACAACCGTCCTAAAGTAAAAAAAATAAAGAAAAACAAGAATATTTATTTCAATATTATTGTGTATGTGTTGATCACGCAAGGGTGTTTTCAAAATAAGGCAAATATCAAATGAGTTTCATTTCAACACACATCCCAGCTAAGCAAGTAACTTTGGCTCCTGAGTTACCCTGTGGATGGTGTAACGGTTTTATTCCTCTAAAAGTAAAGCAAAATTTGCCTTTGTAGGGAGCTCACCAGAGCATCCAACCGCACGGCCCTGACAAGCTCCCTGGCTAGCAGTTTGTCACCTCCACACCCCCATACGTGAGTGTCGGCAAGTTCAACGGCAATTAGACACTATAGTCAAATATTCATTATATCGTGATGCTGATGGCAAAGAGTCAAAGAATGTACCCAAAGAAATCCAAAGAAAACGTCCCCCTTGGCAGGCAGGCCTGGGGTGGAGCCCCGGAGCCTGCCACCTTACAGGGACTGTTCTCGCCACAGGAGGGCTCCCATATGAAA
>NW_025411519.1:0-4496 GCF_002201575.2 Neomonachus schauinslandi | reverse complement strand
CACACATGCACACACATGCAAACACACAAAGCACACATATGTTCACACATGCACACAGAGGTAAATGCGTGAGCACACAAGACATATATGTACACACATGCACATGTGGCAGAGAGGCACACGGTCATACACTTGCACACACGTGCACTATATGGTCACACATGCACAAATACACATGCATAGGCACACATGTGCACACATACACACATTCACATGGAGGCACTGAGGCACACACATACAGACACACATATGCTCACGCATACACACATGCACACACAGCTACACATGTGCTCACACTCAGGCACACATACGCTCATGCAGGCACACATACCCACAGAGGCACACGGGTGCTCATGGATGTGCACACACACAGACACACACAGAGACATGCACACACACGGAAACACAGGGAGAGTTCTCCCCGTCATTAACATCTTGTCAGCGTGGTGCCTTTATTACAACTGATGAACCAATACTAACACGTTGTCATTGAGTGAAGTCTGTAGCTTACATCAGGGTTCACTCTGTGTTGTACATTCTGGACAAACATAATGATGTGTATCAGTCATTGTGGAATCACACAGAGTAGTTTCCCTGCCCTAAAAATCCTCTTTGTTGCACCTATTCATCCTTCCCTGCCCCCAATCCCTGAAACCACTGATCTTTTTTACTGTTTTGTCTTTTCCAGAATGTCAAATAGTTGGAATCACACAGTACAGGGCATTTTCAGCTTTGTTTCCCTCACTTAGTGACATTCATTTAAATTTCCTCCATGTCTTTCTGCAGCGTTATAGCTCGTTTCCGTGTTTCATCACTGAGTAACGTTCGGTTGTATGCAGGGTTCACCCATTCACTTACTGAGGGACATCTCATCCTTCCATTGTTTTGGCAATTATAGGTAAAGGTTCTGTCAACATTCATGCACAGGTTTTAACGTGGTCATAACTTTTTAACCCATTTGGGTAAATTGCAAGGACACGATTCCTAGGTCACATGGTAAGAGTGTGCTTAGTTCTGTAGGAAACCACTAAACTGTCTTCAAAGTGGCGGCACCATTTTACATTTCCGCCAGCAATGAATGAGCCTTCCTGTTGACCCACCTCCTCTCCAGCATCTGGTGCTGTCAGTATTTTGGATTTTAGCCATTCTCATAGATGTTTGGTGGCCAATGAGACATAGTCAGAGAGGCCACATGAGCTGACTGACATTTTGAAAAGAAGACTCTGGCTACTGTGGGACAGCATGATGGAGATCAACGAGGATGTCCTCATAGCAGCCCAGGTGAGAGGTGACAGGCTGTGGGCAAGGAAGGAAAGAGATGGTGTGTGACACCATTGGAGGAAGAACCTACAGGCTTCCAGGTTGGACCAAGGAGAAGATGGAAAGAGGGAGCCCATGTAATTGCTTTAGCCATCAGCAGGCTGGTGGGGACTCCCACAGAAACAACTCAAGCAATGTATTTTGTATACACTACGCTTTGGGTTTCTGGTGGAGGTGTCAAGGAAAACCAGGGTTTTTAAGTCTGAAGCTTGGGGCAGAGATCAGCGTTGGGCATATGAATTGAGCCTCACCCCAGAGCACCCAACCTCATGCCGACCATCCACCCTTTTCTCTATTTCCCTACCATTCGAGATCTTAGTTCAAATCCCTTCTTCAGGGAGACCCACCCGTATTTTCTCCTCTTGTTCCTTGTGCCTACTGGATCCAGAATTCCCTGGAGCCTAATATCCATTGCATTTCCATTCATGTGACTTGTGTAATTATCCATCATGTCCTTTAGTCCTGAGCTTCTGCGAGGACACTTCTCTGTCAGTCTCATTCATTCCACCCTGTGCTTCTGCAGACCATTTCATGATATGCTCCCAGTAAATACTTATTGAATCAACAACTTATTGAAATAAAACATAAAAAGCTTCCAAGTGTCTTGGGGATGGAATGAACTGTATATACATAGCAGAGCAAGGAATGCAACAGAGCATAATGACTACCTTGGGCAAAACGGTCCTCTTAAAATTATACAACTGAGTATCAGTTATTTCTTTTCTGTAACTGCTCCAATGGCTGCCACCAAAGCCATGAATGTCCCCAGTTGCCACAGCTGACCGCATCCCGCATCCCCACCACAGTGCTCTCTTCCCCTTGGATCCTGGTGTAAGTTACTTCTTTTTTTCCTCTTCACAAACCAACAGGTTTCCACATCAAACAAATGTCAATAAAACAGACTCAACTGACATCCAAACTCTGGTAAATGGCAAGCTGGAAATCTGACCTATGCTGAGAAAGCACGGTTAGTAATTTTTATCTGACAATTTCAGATTTGAAATAGTGATTACATAGCTACCTGCCATGAAAAAATGTGCTGAAGAAACAAAACAAAACACGGGCTTAATTGCCTTATCATCCCTGAGAGCTTTCTGAAAACTTAAGTTTACGTAGGATGAGCTTGTATGATATCTCAGATCTGGTTCCACATCTAGTATTACCTAATGACAGATGCAAGAGGTTGAATTTACAAAATCCCAGCTCTCATTATACAGCTGGCTCTTAAACCACGAAAGCCCTGTAGATAAGCCTGGATATTTACATGCAGCAACACCCCAAATGATGCAATGTGGTTTCCCAGGTCAGCCTAGTTTGTTTTGCTAAACTGAATGTATTGTAATCCCAAATTCTATTCTACACAAACATCAATTAGTTAGCGCTGACCTAATGGTAATGATCTTGCTTCATATTAGAGTCAGCTGATACTTTCCCTAATTAGAGAGGCTCCAATTATAGTTAACCCAAAGGTCGGTGCTCCCGGCTCTCAGGCTGGGCGGTGGTATTGGTGCTGATCTGGGTAACGTGGAAATGAGCTGCAGGAGCCCAGTGAGGCTGATGGCATAGCCCCGAACGAGGCTTAACACCCGCACACTGATATTTCTGACCAGGCAGTGTGGCTGCACGGCTGGTTCTCCACCAGGGCCATGAGCAATGACTTTTTCTCCTTCTCTTTCTCAGTATTTCTCTATCTCTTCATTTTCTTTCCTGGATTGGAAAAACTACACTTAATCACTTCATAAATGTGAATGGGTGTCACTATTCTTAAAGCATGCATTTGGATGGTGTGTTCTCATGTTTTGTTAGCAGTTGAAACACTTAAATAAAATGTTCATTTGCATTTACTTAATTGAAACATTTTTTTCTTAGTGAGTATGTTGGTGAGTGTGGCTTTCTGTCTTTTAGAGGCTTCCCGTTCTATGAGTCTGGGTGTGAAGTGTGCATGCCTACTTCACTGTCTCCTCTTTCCCTTTCCCATCAACCAGTTCAGACCCTTCCTGCCAAAGCATCTTCTGCAAACCAGGCCAGAGACGCTATCTATCCACTGTGGAAAAATCACCTTAACCCTCAAAGTGAGCAGTCACATCCTGTGTGACATTCTTACCTACATGCTATCATGTTTTATTCACAAAAAACAAGTTGAATAACTGTAAAAATGAAATGAGAAATATTAGGACAACATTTAAAACATGCATTTTCCCTTCCTTCTCCTAATGTCCTCCATGCTATTCCTTTTATTCCACAAATAAGTGAAATCATATGATAATTGACTTTCTCAGCTTGACTTATTTCATTTAGCATAATCTCCTCCAGTCCCATCCATGTTGATGCAAAAGCTGGGTATTCATCCTTTCTGGTGGCTGAATAATATTCCATTGTGTATATGGATCAGAGCGGGAGAAGAACCATGAGAGACTATGGACTCCAAAAAACAAACTGAGCGTTCTAGAGGGGAGGGGGGTGCGGAGATGGGAGAGCCTGGCGATGGGTATTAAGGACGGCACGTATTTCATGGAGCACCGGGTATTATACGCAAACAATGAATCAAAACTAATGATGTACTGTATAGTGACTAATAAAATAAAATAAAATAAAATAAAATAAACCATGGATTTTTTCCACTAAAAAATAGCAGTGGTGTTTTACTATTGACATTACTGTTGTCAATAAGACAACCGTCCTAAAGTAAAAAAAATAAAGAAAAACAAGAATATTTATTTCAATATTATTGTGTATGTGTTGATCACGCAAGGGTGTTTTCAAAATAAGGCAAATATCAAATGAGTTTCATTTCAACACACATCCCAGCTAAGCAAGTAACTTTGGCTCCTGAGTTACCCTGTGGATGGTGTAACGGTTTTATTCCTCTAAAAGTAAAGCAAAATTTGCCTTTGTAGGGAGCTCACCAGAGCATCCAACCGCACGGCCCTGACAAGCTCCCTGGCTAGCAGTTTGTCACCTCCACACCCCCATACGTGAGTGTCGGCAAGTTCAACGGCAATTAGACACTATAGTCAAATATTCATTATATCGTGATGCTGATGGCAAAGAGTCAAAGAATGTACCCAAAGAAATCCAAAGAAAACGTCCCCCTTGGCAGGCAGGCCTGGGGTGGAGCCCCGGAGCCTGCCACCTTACAGGGACTGTTCTCGCCACAGGAGGGCTCCCATATGAAA
>NW_025411518.1:0-4501 GCF_002201575.2 Neomonachus schauinslandi | reverse complement strand
AAGGCCCAAAAGCGAATCCCAGGCAGTGGCTGGGGCAAGGCCCAAAATCGAGTCCCAGGCCATGGCTGGGGCAAGGCCCAAAGCTGAAGCAAGGGCAGTAGGGGGAGCACGTCCTAAGACCGAGGCCAAGGTAATCCCTGGGGCAAGGCCCAAAGATGAAGCCCAAGCTTGGGCCCAGACTGAGTTTGGGGCTGAGGCAATGTCGCAAACAGAAGGCCTGACCCAGACCAATGCTGTAGCCTGGCCACTCGTCAGTACTGAGTCTGGGTCAGTTGCTAAACCTATGGCCCTGTCTGTGGACAGGGAGCTGGTCAATGTGGACACTGAGACGTTTCCTTGCTCCCAGGTTGAGACAGGAGTTCAACCCTGGTTTGGATCAGGGGAGGAAGCTAATATGGGGTCTTGGTGCTATCCCAGGCCCCGGGCCAGAGAGGAGGCCTCTAATGAGTCTGGATTCTGGTCAGCAGATGAGACCTCTACAATGTCTTCTTTCTGGGCCGGAGAAGAGGCCAGTATCAGATCATGGCCCAGGGAAGAGGCTAATACCAGGTCCAGGCACAGGGCCAAACATCAGCCTAACCCCAGGTCCAGGCCCAGATCCAAGCAAGATCCCTATATTGATTCTTGGTCTGGGTCTGAAGAGGAGTCTGGCAACCCATTTTGCTTGTGGGCTGGGGAAAATACCAATAACCTGTTCAGGCCCAGAGTCAGGGATGAGGCAAATATGAGGTCCAAGCTCAGGACCAAGAGAGAGGACTTTTTTGAGTCTGAGTCTGAAGATGAGTACTATAAGGAGTCCTGGTTTTTGCCTGGAGAAGAGGCCAATAGTAGCTTCAGGACCAGAGACAAGGAAGAGCCTAATACTGTCTTGAAGCCCAGGGCCCAGAAAGATGTTAATCACAGTGGTAGGGTCAAACAAGAGCCCAGATTTGAAGAGGAAGTCATTATTGGGTCCTGGTTCTGGGCAGAGAAAGAGGCGGGTATGGAGGCTGGGGCTTCTGCCATCTGTGAATCCACACCAGGGGCCGAGGAGGGGGCCATTGGTGGATCCTTGTTCTGGACTGAGGAAAAGTCCAGTTTGGGGGCTGTGGCCAGAGAAGAGTCCAGGCCAGAGTCTGAAGAAGAGGCCATATTTGGGTCCTGGTTCTGGGATAGAGATGAGGCCTGCTTTGACCTAAATCCCAGTCCTGTGTACAAAGCCAATTCTAGATACAGAGATTCAGCTGAGGATGAACTTAAGGCATCATCCAGGCCCCAGACCTGGGAAGAGGTCACTGTTGAATTCAAACCTGGTCTTTGTCATGGGGTTGGCTTCCCATCCCCAAGCTCCTTTAGAATTCCTGAAGAAGCAGCATCTGTATTCTCTGAAATGTTTGAGGGAAAGCCCAAGAATACAGAATTTACCCCAGAAGGGGAAGACCAGGAATCTTTGCTTCAGTCTGAACAACTTGAACCTGAATTCCCATTTCAGTATGATCCATCCTACAGGTCAGTCAGGGAAATTCGGGAGCATCTTAAGGCCAGGGAGAGTGCAGAGCCTGAGAGTTGGTCCTGCAGCTGCATACAGTGTGAGCTTAAAATTGGTACTGGAGAGTTTGAAGAACTTCTTCTATTAATGGACAAAATCCGAGATCCTTTTATTCATGAAATATCTAAAATTGCAATGGGTATGAGAAGTGCTTCTCAATTTACCCGAGATTTCATTCGGGATTCAGGTGTTGTCTCACTTATTGAAACCTTGCTCAATTATCCTTCCTCCCGAGTTAGGACAAGTTTTTTGGAAAATATGATTCACATGGCTCCACCTTACCCAAATCTAAACATGATTGAGACATTCATATGTCAAGTGTGTGAGGAAACCCTTGCTCATAGTGTGGGTTCCCCTGAGCAGCTGCTTGGATTAAGGATGCTTAGACACCTCACTATAACTACTGACTACCACACACTGGTTGCCAATTATATGTCTGGGTTTCTTTCCTTATTAACCACAGGCAATGCAAGAACAAAGTTTCATGTGCTGAAAATGCTATTGAATTTGTCCGAAAATCCAATCGTGGCAAAAAAACTATTCAGTGCCAAAGCTCTGTCGATATTTGTGGGTCTCTTTAACATAGAGGAGACAAATGATAATATTCAAATTGTTATCAAGATGTTTCAGAATATCAGTAATATCATAAAAAATGGAACTATGTCCTTAATTGACGATGATTTCAATCTTGAGCCACTTATTTCTGCATTCCATGAATTTGAGAAGCTAGCTAAGGAACTACAAGTCCAGATAGACAATCAAAATGATCCTGAGGTGGGACAACAAAGCTAATATGAATAACCACCTGCCTTTGATCAGCCTTATGTTCCCAAAGAGCCCTGAGTAGTGCTTTGGTTTTCACAGTCTGGTTTTATGTTGTAACTTATATTTTAATCTGATGTTAACTTTGTCCAATTCTTGATTTGAGCTGCATCATTTTGTGGATGCCAAATGAATATTAGAGCTGAAAATATATCTGTTGATATTTGTCTTGCTGTCCAGATTGCAATATTTTTCAGTATTGAGCTTCTGATGAACTAAGTCGCCTGTGTACGCTACCCTGCTATTTGTTGTTTAAACATACGGTTCTCTATTCAAGTCTGTGTTTTCAATAAAGGTCTATGTGAAAATTGGCAGAAATGACCCTTCAATTTGAAACCAGGTACATATACATTGTGCATATTTACAAAGAGAGATAATTAGTATGACAAACACCTTCATTGAAAAATTGCATTCCCGGAGTTTAAGAAGGGATTTCTGCAGGCTGTGGTATTTGAGAAATGCTTCAGCAAAGAAGGACCCACTTAAACTGGTCACTAAAGTGTAGGAGAAGACAGACCATTAGGTCATTCTTAGAAATGAGCTGTGGTGGTGTGAAGAAAAGTGTGTGATTAGAAAACCTGTCTCAGCAGCATGGATGTACCCTGTCTGCCTGGAAGAGGTAAGGCAAAATTTAGTCAAGGTTTCAACTGAGCAAGGTGAGGGGTGCAGCTGGAATGAGGCCCACTTGAAAAGCTAAGTCAGCCAAATCTGCACATTTTACAACTAGTACTGTTGTTGCTTCAGTACCACTTAAAGAGTGGAGTACAATAGCACACAAATTAAATGGAGTCAGGAATAAGATTTCCTTTGTGATGATCCTAGTCCAAGGAAAATAGTAAGGAAATATGCAGCTTTTAAAAATGATCTATTTACTGGCATGAAATAACACTGATGGTTTTATGTCCAGTGAAACAGAGAAGGATGTGATTATCTATGGAAAATTAGATTCCATTTTAAAAAATCTTGTGTGTAAATTGACACAATTTCTATGTAATTTCAATATGCCTAAGAAATTTCATACACTATAGTCTGGAATAAAATACAGCATATTAAAAATTTTTCAGAGACAAGCATTGGGGATATACAAAAATTACTAAGATGGTTTTTTTCTTTTAATATGCTTATGTCTAGTGCCTCAAGTTATAGGTGGACATATTGGAAAGGATACAGTTACATAAAAAAAATGAGCTATGTGTTAAATGTTTAGAGAGAAAAACATTTAGAAAAATTGAAAAGGAATGTTTCCCTTTAGAGTGGTAAAGATTGCACAGCATTGTGACTATGCTTACTGCCACTCAATTGTATACTTTAAAATGGTTAACATGATTAAGTTTTAGGTTATGTGTATTTTCTGCAATAATAAGTAAATAGATTATATCATACCTTCAGACAGAAGAATTGCAGAAGTCAGGAACAGAGTTGGTTTGGAGAGAGAATCCAGACTTATGAAAAACATTTTATTATTTTTAAACATGGTGAAAATGGTATTTCTGTTTTGTCTGAGGATGCTAATTTTTGAAAAGGTAAAATTATAACTTGTAATTTAGAAATTAGATTAGGTGAAAGATTTTTTTTCAACACGAGGAACTGCTAAGAATATGAAAAATGGTTGAAGGAGATATGTATACATACACAATATAAAAAAACAAAATATATGTATATTAAATGTTTTACACAGAAAATAAATGTTAGGATGTAATTTCTGGGTTAAATACAAAACTAGTTAATATTTTAAGGATAATCCATTGTAACCATTGATGTTATCTGTCCACTGAACATAAATCGTTTCCGTATCTGTTAGACAAAATATCTACAAATTAAAATCAGCTTCTGTGTTGAAAACTTCCTCAATAGAAAGTGAAGCCCAGCACTGCACTGGAGTAATATCCAGTAACCCATGCTGTCCTTAGCCAAGTTTTGTATAAATTTTCTGACTGTGCAACATGTTTTTTTTCCACCACTCTGGTATGCAAGGTTTATGGAAATAGGGCAAAGTGGTAGTTTTGCCTGCCTTCCCAAACCACAAGCATTAACAGGGATCGTCCCGGTAGTGGACACTGGAGTTTGAATGCTTGTTTTGCTCATCGATATTTTTCAAGGTAGACTGTGTGTGTGTGTGTTTTAATATGTCGCCCGAGTATCATACAGAAT
>NW_025411517.1:0-4502 GCF_002201575.2 Neomonachus schauinslandi | reverse complement strand
TTCTTCTTCTTCTTCTTCTTCTTCTTCTTCTTCTTCTTCTTCTTTCTCCTTCCTCTTCTTTTTGTATGAGCCTGCTCATTTTTCTCAACACCATTCATTGAAGAGACTGTCCTTGTCCCATTGTACATTCTTGGCACCTTTGTCTTAAATTAATGGTCTATATATGCATGGGGTTATTTCTGAGCTCTCTATTCTGTTGTTGTATATGCCTATTTTTATGCCAATATTATACTGTTTTGACTACTGTAGCCTTTATACAGTTTATGTAGTGGTTATGTAGTTTCACATCGGGAAGTATAATGCTTCTAACTTTGTTTTTCTTTCTCTAGATTACTTTGGCTATTCAGGACCTTTTGTGATTCTACACAGATTTTAGGATTGTTTTTTCTATTTCTATAAGAAGGCCATTGGAATTTTGACACAGATTGAATGAATCTGTAGGTTCCTTTGGGTAGTATGGACATTTTAACAGTATTAATTCTTCTGATCCATGAAGATAGAATATCATTCCCTTTATTTGTGTCTTCTTCAATTTCTTTCATCAGTGTCTTATAGTTTTCTATGTGTTTGCCTTTTAATTTGTTGGATAAATCTATTCCTAGGTATTTTTGATGCAATCATATTTTGGATTGTTTCCTCAATTTCTCCTTCTGATAATTTGTTTTAGTGTATAGAAGTGCAACCGATTTTTGTACATTCATTCTGTATCCTGCAATTTTACTAAATTCACTTATTTTAACAGTTTTTTGGTTGAGTCTCTAAAGTTTTCTATGTATAATATCACGTCATTTGCAAATAAACAGTTTTACTTCCTCTTGTCCAATTTGAATGTCTTTTATTTATTTTTCTTGACTAACTACTTTGGTTAGGTCTCCCATTATGATGCTGCATAAAAGGAATGAGACTGAGCATCCTTGTCTTTTTCCTGATCTTAGAAAATTGCTTTTAGCTTTTCATCATTGAGTATGATGTCAGCCGTGTTCTTGTCATATATGGCCTTCATTATGTTGAGATGTAGTCCCTCTATAGTCACTTTGTTGAGAGTTGTTATCACAAATGGATGCTGCATTATGTCAGGTGCTTTTTCTGCATCTATTGGGGTGATGATGTGATTTTTATACTTCATTTTACTAATGATGTATATCACACTGATTGATTTGTAGGTGCTGAACCATCCTTGTATTCCTAGTATCAACCCCTCTTGTTCATGGTGTATCATATTTTTAGTGTATTATTGAGTTTGATTTCCCAATAATTTGTTGAGGGATTTTGCATCTATATTCATCAAGAATATTGGCCTATAATTTTCTTTTCTTGCAGTGTCTTTCTCTGGTTTTGGTGTTAAGATCCTGCTTGCCTCATAAAATGAGTTTTGAAGTGTTCCCTCCTCTTCTATTTTTTAAGAGAGTTATGGAAGGATTGGTATTATTTCTTCTTGAAATGCATAATTCATCAGTGAAGCCACCTGGTCCTGGACTTTTCTTTGTTGGTAGGTTTTTGATTACTGATGTATTCTCTTTACTAGAAATTAACCTATTCAGATTTTCTATTTCTTCGTGACTCCAAATTCGTAGGTTGTATGCTTCAAGGAATTCAGCCATTTTGTTTAGGTTATCCAATTTGTTGGTTTGTAATAGTTCATGGTGGTCTCTTCTGATCCTTTTTATTTGTGTGCTAACATTTATAACATGTCTCCTTTCTCATTCAAAATTTTATTTCCTTAATTGAATTTAAATTAAAAAATTTATTTCTTTGAGCCCTCTCTTTTCTTAGTGAGCCAAGCTAAATGCTTATCAATTTTTTTTAATCTTTTTTTAAAAAGCCCTTTGCTTAGGGGCGCCTGGGTGGCTCAGTCGTTAAGCGTCTGCCTTCAGCTCAGGTCATGATCCCAGGGTCCTGGGATCGAGCCCCGCACTGGGCTCCCTGCTCTTCGGGAGGCCTGCTTCTCCCTCTCCCACTCCCCCTGCTTGTGTTCCCTCTCTCACTGTGTCTCTCTCTGTCAAATAAATAAAATCTTTAAAAAAAAAAGCCCTTTGCTTATTGATCTTTTCTATTGTCTTTTAGTGTCTGTATCGTTTGTATCCACTCATATTTATATCCACTCTTAATTCTATGAACTTTGGCTTTTGTTTGTTCTTCTTTTCATAGTTTCTTGATGTTCCATGTTAAGTTGTTTAATTTGGGATCTTCTTTTCTTTTCTTTTTTTTCTTTTTCTTTTCTCTTTTTTTATTATTTATATTTTTAATTTAAATTCAATTAGCCAATGTATAGTACATCATTAGTTTTTGATATAATGTTCAATGATTCATTAGTTGCATATAAAACCCAGTTCTCATCACATCATGTGCCCTACTTGATATCCATCACCCAGTACCCCATCCACCCACCCACCTCCCCTTCTGCAACCTTCAGTTTGTTTCCCAGATGCAAGAGTCTTATATGGTTTGTCTCCCTCGCTGATTTCTTCCCCTTCAATTTTCCCTCCCTTCCCTTATTGTCCTCTGCATTATTCCTTATGTTCCATATATGAGTGAAACCATATGATAATTGTCTTTCTCTGATTGACTTATTTCACTTAGCATCTTAATTGCTATAAAGTTCCCTCTTAGACACACTTTTGCTGAATCCCATCATTTTGGGTATGCTGTATTTCCATTTTCATTTGTCTCAAGATATTTTTTGATTTCTCTTTTGATATCTTCTTTGACCTATTGATTGTTTACCAGCATGTGGCTTAGTCTCCACATATTTGTGAATTTTCCAGTTTTCGTCCTGTAACTGTTTTCTAGTATTATATCATTATAAGCCTCCAAAAAAAGAGGCTTGATATGATTTTAATCTTTTAAAATGTCCTAAGATATACTGTGGTCTAATATATGATGTGCCCTATGGATGTTCCATATGTGCTTGATAAGAAGGTTTATTGTGCTGCTGTTGGTTGGAATGTTCTGTAAATGTCTGTTAAGTCCATTTGGTCTAACGTATAATTTAAGTCCAATGTTCTGTAATTGATTTTCTGTCTGATCTATCCACTGTTGAAAGTGGAGTATTAAAATCCCTACAATTATTGTATGGCCTTCTGTTTCTCTTGTCAGGGCTGTTAATATTTGTTTTATATATTTAGGTGTTCATTTTTTATGTGCACAAATATTTACACGTATGACTTCTTGTTAGACTGACGCATTTATCGTTATATGTGACCTTTTTTGGGTCTCTTGTTAAAGTCTTTGGTTTACAATCTATTTTCTAGGATATAAGTAGAGTTATCCCTGCTTTCTTTTGTTTTCCATTTTCTTGTATTATTCCTTCCCTTTAGTGTGTGTATGTTCTTAAAGCTGAAGTGATTTTTTATAAGTTGGTTTTTATTTTTTATAGTTGGTTCATGTCTTTTTTTTTTTTTTTAATTCATTCAGCCACTCTGGCTTTAGATTAGAGAATCTAGTCCAGTGATATTTAAAGTAATTATTGACAGGTATGGACTTACTATTGATATTTTGTTCATCCTTTTACGGCTGTTTTGTAATTCTTTTGCTCTTTTTTTTTCCTTCTCTTGGTGTCTTCTTTTTTTACTTGATTTTTATCTGTAGTGGTATGCTTTGATTCTTTTCTCTTATCTTTTGTGTATCTACTATAGGATTATGCTTTGTGCTTACCATGAGGATTATATCAAACATGCTATATTTATAATGTCAATTTTAAGCTGATAGCAACTTAACTTTGAATGCACCCTAAAGCTTTATATTTCTATTCTCACCTTCCCAAGACAGGTTACGTTTTTTATAGTATAATTTGCATGTTTTTACTAGAATCAATTTTAATTCCCTTTTCATATTATTCTTTTTTAATATACAGAAATGAAACTAATTTTGTGTTGATTTTGTATTCTGCAAATTTGGTGAATTTATTAGTACTAAAGGATTTTTTGTAGATTCTTTAGTTTTTCCTACATATATGTTCATGTCATGTGTGACAGAGTTAATGTTATATCTACTTTTCCAAATGAATGCCCTTTATTTCTTTTTCTTGCCTAATTGTTCTGGCTAGGTCTTCCAAAACTGTGTTGAATAGAAATGGTGAAAACATCATTCTTGTCTTACTCCTAATCTTGGAGAAAAATGTTTTATAATTGTGTAAGCTGTTATTCACGAGCTTTTCTTACTTTTTTTTTTTTATCACATTGAAGTAGTTTCTCTCTAGTTTCTTTCTGACTTGTTGAGTGTTTTCATCATAGGAAAGCATTGAATTTTTTTTCTTCCAAATTTTTATTTATAATTCTAGTTACTCAACATAGAGTGTAATATTGGTTTCAGGAGTAGAATTTAGTGATTCACCACTTACATATAACACCCAGTGCTCACCATAACAAGTGCCTTCCTTAATACCCATCACTCATTTAACCCATCCCCCACTCACCTCCCTCCATCAACCCTCAGTTGGTTTTCTATGGTTAAGAGTCTCTTGTAGTTTGCTTTCTTCTCTCTCTCTCTCTCTCTTTTTTTTT
>NW_025411516.1:0-4503 GCF_002201575.2 Neomonachus schauinslandi | reverse complement strand
CCCCCCCCATTTCTTAAACTTAGCAAAAAACCCAATAGGCATCATTTTTAGAACAGTTTAGATTTACAGAAAAATTGAACTCACAGTACATAGAGTTCCATATACCTCCCGGCAGTTTTCCTACGTAATATCTTACATTATAATGCTATATTTATTACAATTAGTGAACCAATATTGATACATCATTATTAACTAAAGTCCAAAGACTCTATTCAGATTTTCTTAGTTTTTTTTTTAAGGATTTTATTTATTTATTTGAGAGAGAGCCAGAGAGAGCGAGAGAGCATGAGCAGGGGGGAGAAGCAGAGGGAGAGGGAGAAGCAGGCTCCCCGATGAGTAGGGAGTCCGATGCGGAGTTCGATCCCAGGACCCTGAGATCATGACCTGAGCTGAAGGCAGACACTTCACTGACTGAGTCACCCAGGCGCCCCCAGATTTTCTTAGTTTTTACCAAATCTCCTTTTTCTGTTCTATGACCTCCCCCAGGGTACCACATTGCATGTAGTCATCATGTCCCTAGGCTCAGTTTTCTTGGCTAAGGCAATTTCTGACTTCCCTTGTCTTTGATGACCCTGACAATTTTGAGGCATAATGGTCAGGTGTATTACAGGCTGCTTCTCCAGAGAAAATTGTGATATTTTCCTCTGAATAGACTGGGATTATGGGAACAAGGCCACAGAGAAAAGTGCCAGTGAAAAAAATGCTCCACATTACTGGGCATCAGGAGAATACAAATCAAAACCACAGTGAGATACCACCTCACACCAGTTGGAATGGCTAAAATTAACAAGTCAGGAAACCACAGATATTGGCGAGGATGGGGAGAAAGGGGAACCCTCGTGTACTGTTGATGGGAATCAAGCTGGTGCAGCCACTCTGGAAAACAGTATGGAGGGTCCTCAAAAAGTTGAAAATAGAGCTACCCTATGACCCAGCAATTGCACTACTGGGTATTTACCCCAAAGATACAAAGGTATTGAAACAAAGGGGCACCTGCACCCCAATGTTTATAGCAGCAATGTCCACAATAGCCAAACTATAGAATGGATAAAGATGAATGGATGAAGAAGATATGGTGTATTTATACAATGGAATATTATACAGCCATCAAAAAGAATGAAATCTTGCCATTTGCAATGATGTGGATGGAACTGGAGGGTGTTATGCTGAGCGAAATAAGTCAATCAGAGAAAGACAATTATCATAGGATCTCACTGAAATGTGGAATTTAAGAAACAAAACAGAGGATCATAGGGGAAGAGAGGAAAAAGTAAAACAAGATGAAACAAGAGAGGAAGATAAACCATAAGAGACTCTTAATCGTAGGAAACAAACTGAGGGTTACTGGACGGGAGGGAGGTGGGGGGAGGGGGTAACTAGGTGATGGATGTTAAGGAGGGCATGTGATGTAATGAGCACTGGGTGTTATATAAGACTAAAGAATCACAGGCCTGTATCTCTGAAACCAATAATACATTATATGTTAATTAATTGAATTTAAATAAAAAATGTTAAAAAAAAACAAAGAGTGCAGGCTACCAACATGATTTGTGGGCAGTGATGATGACCTTGCTCTCCTGGCTGAAGTAGTGTTTGTCAGTTTCTCCACTATGAAGTTTCTCTCTTTCCCCCTTCCACACTGCCCTTTCTGGAAGGAATCTCCATGCACGGTGCACGCTTTAGGAGCAGGGAGTTATGCTCCCCCTCCTTCAGAGTGGGGTATCTACAAATGTTACTTGGAATTCTGCACTGGTGATTTGTCTCTTCTTACACATTTATTTTTTTATTGAGGTATAACTGACATACAACATATTAGTTTTGATGTACAACACAATGATTTGATATTTGTATATATTGCTAAATGAGCATAGTAAGTCTCATTAATTTAATCTGTCATTGTACATAGTTACTGAATTTTTTCTTGTGATGAGAACGTTCAAGATCTACTCTCTTAGCAACCTTCAAATATACACTATTATTATTATTATTATTATTATTATTATTATTAAAGTAGGCTCCAATGTGGGGCTTGAACACATAACTCTTGAGATCAGGAAGTGAGCTGAGATCAAGAGTTGGATGCTTAACCCACTGAGCCACCAGGTGCCCCCAAATATATACTAAGTATTATTATTATTTTTTTAAGATTTTATTTATTTATTTGACAGAGAGATAGATAGAAGAGCACAAGCAGAGGGAATGGCAGAGGGAGAGGGAGAAGCAGGCTCTGCACTGAGCAGGGAGCCTGATGTGGGACTCGGTCCCAGGACCCTGGGATCATGACCTGAGCCGAAGTCAGACGCTTAACCATCTGAGCCACCCAGGCGCCCCTATATACTAAGTATTATTAACCGTAGTCTCCATGATGTACATTTGTCTCTTCTTACTCATTTATTAATTTCATCAGTCATTTATATCATTATGGACTCATGGATATTTATTTTGTACTTTGGGTTATAATCCATTCCTACATTATTTTGTTGCTTACATTGCTCCTGCTTTGGCCACTGGGGGCTCTTTCAGGCTCCTGTGTCCCTTTGACATGCCCTCATCAATGTCTTCTTTCCTTCTTTCCTCCCTCCCCTCCCCTCCCCTCCTTCCTTCCCTCCCTCCCTCCCTCCCTCCCTTCCTTCCTTCCTTCCTTCCTTCCTACCTTCCTTCCTTCCTTCCCTCCCTCCCTCCTTCCTCCCCCTTCCTATCCTCTTTCTATAAACATTTCTGTATGTAGCCATCTGTATGTATGCAAGGTTAAACACGAGCTCTTATTAACATCTCTAACTGCAATCCAGTACCTCATGGGTCATTCTAGCCTCCTCCCCTTGCTGATCTGAAATTTCAGCTCTAACAGTGAGAACCTGGCTCCCACCACCCACCGTCTCTTTACTCAGCCATTCAATTCCAGCACACACCTATGGCAGCAGCAGAATGGTTAGCCATATCCCCATGGGACTAAGTTTCATTGAGTAGGGTACATTACCTACCTGCAGCGCCTCATGCCTTTAGTCTTACAGACTCCATTCATGCCCAAAGTTACTTAGGTCAGCACTTGTTCACCCATACCTTCAATGAGGTTGTTTCACCTATTTGTAGTAAGTTCTCTTCTCTTAGCTGTGAAAATTAATAAAAGGAAACCTCATTTGGAATGGCACTGGGAGGCTGCCAAGGGGAGCTCTCAGCCCTGCCACTCAGTTTCAACTGCAGACCCAATGAAGAGACCCATCTTGGAAGTGGATACTACTTTACTACCCTCCTCCCCTCTCCACAACAGCCGAGCCAATGAGAGACAGTGACAGCCCAGCCAATGAGAAGCCACTAAACTTAGAACTCCCAGATTACTTCCATGGACTTTTAGTTTATAATAGCCTTGTCAACCGCTGCCTTTTCTCTGTAAAAGAGCCTCCTCTCCTTTGTTCTTGGGACTTGCCTGTGGTTTTGCCATGGCTTGCTTGTCCTGTATTATAATTCTCTTCTGTTCCCAAATAAGCCCATTTTTTGCTGGTAAAATAACTGACAGTTCTGTTTTTAAGGTTAACAGTACCAAGGCTGCATTTTGGGGGAGGGGATTCTCCCAAGCTCCTAAATTAAAAAAAAAAAATTGCATACATTAACATTCACTCTGCGTTGTAAAGTTTTATAGATTTTTACAAATGCATAATGTCATGTATCTGCATTACAGCATTATGCAAAACAGTTTCTCTGCCCTGAAAATCCCTTGAATTCCATTTACCCATCTGTTCCTGCCTCATTCCAAACTCTTGTCAATCACTAATCTTTTTATTGTCACATAGTTTTGTCTTTTCCAGAATGTCATAGACTTGAACTTATACAGTATGTAGCCTTTCCAGACTGGCTTTTTAAAATTTAGCAATATCTATATAAAGTTCCTCCCTGTCTTTTCATGGCTTGAAAGCTCATTTCTTTGTATTGCTGAATAGTATCCCATTATATGGATGTACCAGTTTGTTTATCCATTCACCTATCGAAGCACATCTTGGTTGCTTCCAGTTTTTTGCAATTATAAATAAAGTTGATATAAACATCCATCTAGAGGTTTTTGTGTGTGCATAAGTTTTCAGTTCAATTGGGTAAATACCAAGGAGTGCAATTGCTGGATCATATGGTAAGACTATGTTTAGCTTTGTAAGAAACTGCCAAACTGCCTTCCAAGGTGCCTGTATCATTTTGCATTTCTGCCAATAACAAATGTGAGCTCCAGTTGCCCTGCATCTTCATCAGCATTTGGAATTGTTAGATTTTTGGAGTTCAGCCATTCTAACAGGTGTGTTGTGGTCTCTCATTGTTGTTTTAATTTATAATGCACTACTGACGAATGATGTGAGCATCTTTTTATATACTAATTTGCCATCTGTACATTTTATTTCATGAGGTGTCTGCTCAGACCTTTTGTCCACCTTTAAAGTGAGTTTTCTTATTTTTGAGTTTTAAGAGTTCTTTCTTTTAAGAGTTCTTGGATACAAGTCATTTATCAGATATGTGTTTTGC
>NW_025411515.1:0-4511 GCF_002201575.2 Neomonachus schauinslandi | reverse complement strand
TAATTTCTCTTTCTACAGTTGCATTGTTAGTGTATAAGAAAGCAACTGATTTCTGTGCATTGATTTTGTATCCTGCCACATTACTGAATTGCTGGATGAGTTCTAGTAATTTGGGGGTGGAGTCTTTTGGGTTTTCCACATAAAGTATCATGTTGTCTGCGAAAAGAGAGAGTTTGACTTCTTCTTTGCCAATTTGAATACCTTTTATTTCTTTTTGTTGTCTGATTGCTGTTGCTAGGACTTCTAGTACTATGTTGAACAACAGTGGTGAGAGCGGCACCCTTGACGTGTTCCTGATCTTAAGGGAAATGCTCTCAGCTTTTCCCCATTGAGGATGATATTTGCTGTGGGTTTTTCATAGATGGATTTTATGAACTTGAGTAATATTCCCTCTATCCCTATACTCTGAAGAGTTTTAATCAGGAAAGGATGCTGTATTTTGTCAAATGCTTTTTCTGCATCAATTGAGAGGACCATATGGTTCTTCTCCCTCCTCTTATTAATGTGTTCTATCACATTGATTGATTTGCGAATGTTGAACCACCCTTGCATCCCGGGGATAAATCCCACTTGGTCATGGTGGATGATCCTTTTAATGTATTGTTGGATCCTATTAGCTAGGATTTTGTTGAGGATTTTGGAATCCATATTCATCAGGGATATTGGTCTGAAATTCTCCTTTTTGATGGGGTCTTTGCCTGGTTTGGGGATTAAGGTAATGCTGGCCTCATAGAATGAGTTTGGGAGTTTTCCTTCTGTTTCTATTTTTTGAAACAGCTTCAGTAGAATAGGTATTATTTCTTCTTTGAATGTTTGGTAGAATTCCCCAGGGAATCCATCAGGCCCTGGACTCTTGTTTTTTGGGAGGTTTTTGATCACTGCTTCAATCTCGTTACTGGTTATTGGCTTATTCAGGTTGTCAATTTCTTCCTGTTTCAGTCTTGGCAGCTTATAGGTTTCCAGGAAGGCCCCCATTTCATCCAGATTGCTCAGTTTATTGGCATATAGTTATTGATAATAATTTCTAATAATTGTTTCTATTTCCTTGGTGTTAGTCGTGATCTCTCCCCTTTCATTCATAATTTTATTAATTTGGGTCCTTTCTCTCTTCTTTTGGATAAGTCTGGCCAGTGGTTTATCAATCTTATTAATTCTTTCAAAGAATCAACTTCTAGTTTCGTTGATCTGATCTACTGTGTTTCTGGTTTCTAATTCATTGATTTCTGCTGTAATTATAATTATTTCTCTTCTAATGCGTGGCTTAGGCATTGTTTGTTGCTTTTTCTCTAGTTCTTTAAGGTGTAGAGTTAGTTGGTGAATTCGGGATTTTTCTATTTTTTTGAGTGAGGCTTGGATGGCTATGTATTTCCCCCTTAGGACCGCCTTTGCAGTATCCCATAGGTTTTGGACCGATGTGTTTTCATTCTCATTGATTTCCATGAATTGTTTAAGTTCTTCTTTGATTTCTTGGTTGACCCAAACATTCTTGAGCAGAGTGGTCTTTAGCTTCCAACTGTTTGAATTTCTGCCAAATTTTTCCTTGTGATTGAGTTCCAGTTTTAGAGCATTGTGGTCTGAGAATATGCAGGGAATAATCTCAGTCTTTTGGTATTGGTTGAGACCTGATTTGTGACCCAGTATGTGGTCTATTCTGGAGAAAGTTCCTTGTATGCTCGAGAAGAATGAGTATTCTGTTGTTTTAGGATGGAATGTTCTGTAAATATCTATGAGGTCCATCTGGTCCAATGTATCATTCAAAGCTCTTGTTTCCTTGTTGATTTTCTGCTTAGATGATCTGTCCATTGCTGAGAGTGGAGTATTGAGGTCTCCTAAAATTAATGTATTTTTATCAATATGACTCTTTATTTTGGCTAACAGTTGGCTTATGTATATGGCTGCTCCCATGTTGGGGGCATAGATATTTACAATTGTTAGATCTTCTTGTTGGATAGACCCTTTAAGAATGATAGAGTGTCCTTCTGTGTCTCTTATTACAGACTTTAGTTTAAAATCTAATTTGTCTGATATAAGAATTGCTACCCCAGCTTTCTTTTGAGGTCCGCTGGCATGGAAGATAGATCTCCATCCCTTCACTTTCAGTCTGGATGTATCTTTAGGTTCAAAATGAGTCTCTTGTAGACAGCATATGGATGGGTCCTGTCTTTTTATCCAATCTGCAACCCTGTGCCGTTTTATGGGAGCGTTTAGGCCATTCACGTTGAGAGTGATTATTGAAAGATATGAATTAATTGTCATCATGTTGCCTGTGAAGACGTTGTTTTTATAGATTGTCCCTGTAAATTTCTGTTGTAGATCACTCTTGGGGTCTTTCTCCTTTTATAGAACCCCCCTTAATATTTCTTGCAGGGCCGGCTTAGTGGTCACATATTCTTTCAACTTCTGCCAGTCGTGGAAGCTCTGCATCTCTCCATCCATTCTAAATGAAAGCCTTGCCAGATAAAGTATTCTTGGCTGCATGTTCTTCTCATTTAGTACCCTGAATATGTCTTGCCAGGCCTTTCTGGCTTGCCAGGTCTCTGTGGATAGGTCTGACGTTATTCTGATGTTCCTCCCTCTGTACGTAAGGACTCTCTTCCCCCTAACTGCCCTTAAGATGGTTTCCTTGGTTCTAAGATTTGCAAGTTTTACTATTACATGCCGGGGTGTTGGCCTGTTTTCCTTGATCTTAGGAGGGGTCCTCTCTGCCTCTAGGCCTCGAATGTTTGTTTCATTCCCCAGATTAGGGAAGTTCTCAGCTACGATTTGCTCAAATACATGTTCTAGCCCTCTCTCTCTCTCCACTCCCTCCGGGATTCCAATGATTCTGACATTGGAACGCCTCATGGTGTCACTTATTTCTCTGATTCTGTTTTCATGGATTCTGAGTTGTTTTTCCCTGGCCTCCTCTTTTCCCTTTTTATCTATTATACTGTCTTTCAGATCACTTATTCTCTCTTCTGTCTCAGTTACCCTAGCTGTTAGATTATCTAGATTGGATTGGATCTCATTGATAGCATTTTTAAGTTCTGCCAATTCAGCTTTCATTTCTGCCCTTAGAGACTCTATGTTGCCATTAATTGATTTCTCCATTCTAGCCATTGTCTTCACAATTGCTAGCCTGAATTCCATCTCTGACATCTTGGTTATATCTGCATCCATTTGTAAATCTGCAGCATAAGTCATAATCTCTGAGTCTTTTCTGTTTTGGGGGCTCCTCCTCCTAGTCATTCTGTTGATGGGTGTTTGAGGGAATGTATAGAGTCGAAATTATTGACCAGAATCCAAGCAAGATGCACCTGTTTTCTTGGGACCTTAGGGTTGCTGGCCTCTTGTTTTCCCAGCCTGTCTTCTGTGGGAGTGGCCTGCCGCGCTGTTACTCAGGCAACCCCATTTGGGTGGAGTTGCCCTGCGCCCCTGTGGCGGGGGATGGGCTCAGTGGGAATCAGTCTTTGGGGCTTTTGTTCTCTGTCACCTTTCCCTGGTGGCTTTCCGTGTCTCTTCCGCGAGTCAGAGCAGAAGAGACCGTTTCCAACCCTCTGCCTCAGAGCAGAGAGACCTCAGTCTGTTCTTCAGTGAGCTCTCCAGGCCACACTGTCTCCATTTCTGTCCGTGCTGGTATAAACTGCAGCATCCTGGGTTGTGTGCCCCTCCACCGCCGCGCTCCCAGTCCTGCCTCCAGGTCGGGGCACATCTCTGCCCTTTGTGCTTCTAAAACCGCCAGCCGCTCCCAATTCGCACGCGCGCGACTCCGCCTCTTGGGGTTTTCACCCCCAGGGGTTGCAGTTCACTGGCGCGACCCCGGCGCACCGGGTTTCCATCTCAGAGGTTGCAGTTCGCGTGCGCGCAACTGTCGCTCCGGTTTCTGTCCGGGGGGGGGGCCTGTGGTTCGCGTGTGCACGACCCTGCCGCTCTGGTTTTCCTCCCCGTGGGGCTGCCCTAAAGTTCTTTCCCGACGCTACCGGTCTGCGAGTCTGTGCCCCATCTGCAGCGCGCAAGGCTGTCACTCACCGGCGGTGTAGGTTCCCCACGTCCAGGCACCCTCTCACCACCGTTTATCCTCTGATATCTGCCCGCAGAATCATGGCTCTCTGCTTTGTACCTCAAAACCAACTGCCTGTGATATTCTGTTTGTAGAGATCCAGATCTTCTTTCATCTCAGGCTGGTTTTGTGGGTGCTCAGAGTGGTCTGGTAGATATCCAGCTCAATTCCGGGGACCAGTTGAAATAGGGTCCCCTACTCCTCCACCATCTTTCCCCCCTCCACAGTCTGTATTTCTTTTTCAACATTTGCTTGGTGATTCGGGGTCTTTTCTGGATTCCATACAAATCTTAGGATTGTTTGTTCCAGCACTTTGAAAAATGTCATTGGAATTTTGATCGGGGATGGCGTTGAGGGTATAGATTGCTCTGGGTAGCAAAGACATTTTAACAATGTTTGTTCTTCTGATCCATGAGCATGGAATGTTTTTCCATCTTTTTGTGTCTTCTTCAATTTCTTTCATGAGTGTTTT
>NW_025411514.1:0-4512 GCF_002201575.2 Neomonachus schauinslandi | reverse complement strand
CGCTCATCAGCCAGGAGAGCTGTGGGAAAAGCGAGCCTCTTCTGATAACTCAGAATTTACTTGAAACAAAAGCAGACGCTAGTCTTCATCAGGTGAGTCGATCTTGCCACAACAAAACATAGGCAGAGAGCTATATAAACGTCTCCAATTGTATAAGATAATAACATATTAGGTAATATATGAAGTAAAGACACTTCTTTTTTAGTATTCTATTACTTTAAAGGGGGAGGGGCATGGGGCCCCTAGGTGACTCAGTTGGTTAAGCGTCTGCCTTAGGCTCAGGTCATGATCCCAGGGTCTGGGATCTATCCCACGTTAGGTTCTCTACTCAACGGGGAGCCTGCTTCTCCCTTTCCCTCTGCCTACTGCTTCCTCTGCTTGTGTTCTCTCTCTCTGTGTCAAATAAACAAAATCTATAAAAATAAATAAATAATAGGGGCGCCTGGGTGACTCAGTCGTTAAGTGTCTGCCTTCGGCTTGGGTCATGGTCCCAGGGTCCTGGGATCAAGCCCCGCATTGGGCTCGCTGCTCAGTGGGAAGCCTGCTTCTTCCTCTCCCACTCCCCCTGCTTGTGTTCCCTCTCTCGCTGTGTCTCTGTCAAATAAATAAAATCTTTAATAAATAAATAAATAAATAATAAAGGGGAGGGGCAGATGATCCCTCGAGAATAATCAATAGCAGTTACTACTCTTAAAAGTTTATTATCATTTGTAGTCTTCATTTAGTTACAGTTTCAGCAACACTCTCTTAATTTTATACCTCTGTCTCTCTTCTTTAAGTGCCATTTTCACTTAGCCATTAGTGAAAGGATAGATTAGAACTGTGAAATGCAGGGCATTTGGCTGCTCAGTGGGTAGAACATGTGACTTGATCTTGGGGTCATGAGTTCGAGCCCCTATGTTGGGTGTAGAGATTATTTTATTTTTTATTTTTTTAAGTAGGCTCCACACCCATCGTGAAGCCCAAGACAGGGCTAGAACTCATGATCCTGAGGACAAGACCAGAGCTGAAATCAAGAGTCAGATGCTTAACCAACTGAGCCACCCACGTACTCTAGAGAATGACTTAAAAAGAAGAAGAAGAAGAAGAACTGAAATGAAAGGCAATTGTGTAAAATCATATTATTCTGTCTTATGAAGCTCTTATTGATTCTAGACTATTTTTAAATGCCCGCTTTTTTACACTTTGCTTGAAGTTTTCTTTTTTCCTTGAAAAGGTATTTTCCATTATAATTAAACAGTGGCAATTTATAAAGACCGGAGAAAATATTAACTTTTAGATATAATTTTAACAGGGATAGCTTCTCAACTGGATTGGTGTATTTCAAGTATTTTGTTGTTGCAGTTTGTGAGATGCATCAGCAGTCACTATGTATGATTCCTTTGTGCACTTCTGTGATTACCAAAAATATTGCCCATTTTATTTCATTCATCTTTAAGTAGGTGGAAGGAGTAATTTTAATAATTTCTAAATTTTCTATTATGGCATCACTATGAGATCCTTCTCAATTTCTAAGGTAAATAGTTTTCAAAATCTTAACCTTTTTCATCATGAGAGTCATTTATAAAGGTTGGGTAACTTGGATTCTGAATTGATATGATTTATGCTACTTATGAAGTAGGCCTCATCCCTATTCCTGAAAATTGCTCTCAGTTAGCTCTGAGGTGGCTCTGGGATGGTCTGATATGGGGGAAATATTTTGTATGCAAGGGATATGCAACACTTTTGTTCCTTGTGCTTTCCTTTAGTTCTGTGAGTTAACTAAGAATTCATGAATGTCTAGGGCTACACAAATTAGTGCTTTTTAGATACCTGGGAATTGTAGCAGTAGATTGTGGACTATGCCTCAATTCAACTTAAGAAGGAGCATTTTAGTTTCTAAATGCTTTAGTCTTTGTGGGAAACTGTGTTGCGATGCATAGAAAAACAGACTGTCATGTGATGCAATTAGCTGTCATGGGGAAAGGAGAGAGGAAATAATATTGAGAGAGATTCTAAGGAGAGATTATTTAAAGTACTGAAGCTTTAAAATAAAATTTGGAAATACCAATTGGCCTGAAACTGTGTCAGGCATGTTTGGATGTGGCATTAGGAATACATTCCTGGGGGCACCTGGGTGGCTCAGTCATTAAGCGTCTGCCTTCAGCCCAGGTCATGATCTCAGGGTCCTGGAATCAAGCCCCGCATGGGGCTCCCTGCTCTGAGGGAGGTCTGCTTCTCCCTCTCCCACTCCCCCTGCTTGTATTCCCTCTCTTTCTGTGTCTCTCTCTGTCAAATAAATAAAATCTTAAAAAAAAAAAAAAGAATACATTCCAGAATCAGAGTGATACATATTTTAAATGTCTAGGAGAGCAGTAGATAGTTTTTACCCTAATATCACACTGAAAATGTACTTTTGTTTGAATGCGCACTGGGTTTCTTTTAGAAAATAGTATTTCTGGTTAAGTAAATTATTGTGCAACAATATGATGGAAGAAATAAATGGGAAAGCTCTTTATCTACTGATATGAAATAATTTCAAGATATAATGAGTGAAAAAAGCAAGATGTAGAACATAGTATATTGTATACTTACATTTACGTATTAAAGGGGGGAGAACATTTATAAAAATCTGACTATACAAAACATATCTCTGGAATGGTACACACAAAAAATCTAACACTTATTTCTCCTGAGAGAAATGTGTTATTGAAAGCAGAGAGGAGGCAGTATGCTGTATGTGCCTTTTCAGTTTGGAGCTATATGAATATATACCATTTTAAAAACAAATAGTCTCTGTAAATTCAGAAAAGAAATATTTTCTCAAAACATTTACAAGCAATTGGTGCACTTCCACGGGAAAACCTCTGGGTGTCGCTGTAGGTCAAAAAAGTGAGAGAAGATGCATTTGGGAGCCTCTTAGAGGGTAACTTCCTGCTCAAACCAGCCACTTAAGAGGAGACCAGTAAAGATTCGGATACAGAAAACAAGAGCAGGAAGAGAGACCCTACCCAGGCTTTTGCCATCCACGAAGGGCTTATTTCTCCTCCCGACCAAAAAGCAGAGCCACCGTGGAGACAGACAGGATGAGGCCGAGCGCAGAGAGGAGCAGCCCAGCGAGATGGCGGCAGGTATTGTTGGCTTTCCTGCTGTCTTTGTTACGAGGGGCTCTCCCGAATCAAATCCGCTATTCAATTCCCGAAGAGCTGGCCCAAAACTCGGTGGTAGGAAACCTCGCCAAGGATCTGGGGCTCAGTGTGCAGGACTTGCCAGCCCGGAAGCTGCGGGTTAGCGCAGAGAAAGAATATTTCACTGTAAACCCTGAGAGTGGGGACTTAATTGTGAGTGACAGAATAGACCGAGAGCAGATATGTGGAAAGAAGCCTCTGTGTATTCTGGATTTCGATACTGTCGCTGAAAACCCACTAAATATTTTCCATGTAGCAGTAATAGTGCAGGATATAAATGACAACACCCCACTATTCAAACAGAGTAAGATTGAATTAAAAATTGTAGAATCCACCAAGCCGGGTAAAACATTTCCACTAGACCCGGCCCTGGATTCAGATGCTGGTCCGAATTCACTGCAAAGATACCATCTTAATGACAATGAGCACTTTGATCTAGCAGAGAAACAAACTGCAGATGGACGTAAATATCCTGAGTTGGTTCTGAAACATTCTTTAGACAGAGAAGAACAGAATTTCCATCAATTGGTTCTAACAGCCGTGGATGGTGGGGACCCACCCCAAAGTGGCACCACCCAGATCCAAATTCAAGTGACCGATGCCAACGATAACCCCCCAGTGTTCGTCCAGGATATATACAAGGTCAGCTTGCAGGAAGGTGTGCCCCCGGGATTCTCTGTGCTTCAAGTAACTGCTACTGACCAGGACGAGGGTGTCAATGCAGAGATCACCTACTCCTTTCATAATGTGGACGAACTAGTGGAACAGTTCTTTAACTTAGATAAAAGAACAGGAGAAATCACGACAAAGGATGATTTTGATTTTGAAATTGCTAATAGTTACACTTTCAGTGTAGAAGCAAAAGATCCTGGAGATCTAGCAGCCCACTGCAGTATCCAAGTTGAAATTCTCGATGAGAATGATTGTGCACCTGAAGTGATTATCACTTCAGTATTTACTCCCCTACCAGAAGATTCACCACCAGGAACTGTGATTGCCTTGATAAAAACAAGAGATAGAGACTCTGGAGAAAATGGAGAAGTTTACTGCCGCCTCTTGGGAAACGTTGAGTTTATACTGAAATCTTACTCGAAGAACTATTACAAGCTAGTGACAGATGGGCCCCTGGACCGGGAGGAGATTCCGGAATACAACATCACTGTATTGGCCACCGACAGGGGAAAGCCGCCCCTCTCCTCTAGTATAAGCATCACTCTGCAGGTCGCAGATGTCAACGACAACGCGCCAGTTTTCGAACAAGCTTTCTATTTGGTCCACATTGCCGAGAACAACCCTCCGGGTGCCTCCATTGCCCAAGTCAGCGCCTCGGACCCCGACCTGGGGC
>NW_025411513.1:3859-4512 GCF_002201575.2 Neomonachus schauinslandi | reverse complement strand
TTATCAAATCATTCAGAACACCCAAGAAATGAATCAGAGATCTGAGAAAACAAATGATACAAGTCTACAAGTAGATAAGTGACCACCATTTAGAAGGTAGGAGGTGTGGAGACATGAATCTGGTGTGACATAGCTGAGGATACAGGCGAGGAGAGGGGGCTTGCTTGAGGAGGCTACTGCAAAGCAGTATAAGCATTAGTTTGCAAAATCAGAACTTTTGAAAGTCTGGATAAAGAAAATGAGGTATATACATACAATCAAATATTACTCAGCCACCAAAAAGAATGGCATCTTGCCCTTAGCAAAAATGTGGATAGAACTAGAGGGTATTATGCTAAGTGAAATAAATCAAAGACAAATATCATATGATTTCTCTCATATGTGCAATTTAAGAAACAAGGGATGACAATAGAGGAAGGGAAGAGCAAATAAAATAAGATGAAAACAGAGAGGGATGCAAAACATAAGAGACTCTTAATTGTAGGGATCAAACTAAGGGTTGCTGGAGGGGAGGTGGCTGGGACATGGGTTGATTGGTTGATGGGCATTAAGGATGGTATTTGATGGAATGAGCAGTGGGTGTTCTATGCAACTGATGCATCCCTAAATTTACCCTCTGAAACTAAAAAAAAAAAAAAAAAAAAAAAAAAAAA
>NW_025411513.1:1462-3759 GCF_002201575.2 Neomonachus schauinslandi | reverse complement strand
AAAAAAAAAAAAAAAAAAAAAAAAAAAAAAAAAAAAAAAAATGCAATGTGTTCCTGAACCTTCTGTATTTGTTCCCACCTGGCACAGAGCAAGCTTCCACTGAGTACTTGTTGAAAGAATGAGCTCAGATGGAGCTGTCTCCTCCCAGAGCAGATACATAGGATCTGGAACTTAGGGGAGAGAAGAGGGAAGAGCAGAGAGGTGTTCCTGTTATGGGATGAACATGTCACGGGGATGAAAGGCACAGCATAGGGAATATGGTCAATGATATTTTAATTGTATCTCTGGTGATGGACGTAACTACACTTGTGGTGAGTGTAGCATAAGGCAAAAACTTGCCCAATCGCTATGATGTCCACCTGAAGCTAACATGATATTTCGTGTCAACTGTGCTTCAATTTAAAAAAAAAATGAGTCTGAAAGTATATATATAAAACAGAATTGAGTTTGTCTGGGAGTGACAGGAACCCAAATGCAATCCAGCTGGAATTAGCCTCACTCAGCCTGTCTAAGGGCTGAAGGTAACTCTGGTCTCTTGGGGACACTCCTCTCTCCACTTCTGCATAACTTACTTCCAGTTCCCTTCTTTGCTGATTTCTGCTTCAGCTTCCTTTGCCAGCTTTTTCCTGTGTGCCCCTTTGCTTGGAGTTCATGCTCTTCTCCTCAGGATCCTCATGGGGAGGACCATCTATCCCCTGGCTTCAGAGAGCACCTCTCTGGAGGCCCTTGAGGATTCTTTTGTGGGTAAGTGTATAAAGTGCATTCCATGGATAGGATCAATAACTGGCTATGTGTGGATTTTAGTTTTGATCCATGAGTGTACAGCATGGAAGAGCCTTGCCTCTGGAGCTATAATCACTAAAGGCTGACTATTTCTTGAGGATAAAGCTCATTCCCTGTTTCAATCATATGTGCCTCTAATTCATAAATATGTACCGGGGTGACGTATCCTATCTCTGTGGTATATTTATGAACTCTGTAATTCCTAGCTTTCCCACAAAGTTTGTTTTGTGCTCTCCCACAGTGGTGCTGCTGGAGCACGATTGGGCTGCTAAGGCAAAGAAGCATTTCTAACTTGTAGTATCAGAGACAGCAAGCTTTGAAGGGGTTGGGACGATGTGGTGATCTTTGTGTGACCTCACGAAGCACATGAAAACCCACGTTCTGAGTCTTGTGCATCTTCTTCCAAGTGGAATTTCTCCCGCATGTTGGCTTCCTGGACCAAGTCCTGAGCCAGCTGCTGCCAAGGAGGAGGAAGACCAGGATCTGCAGGTACTTCCAGGTGCTTCATTGGCATAGGGGAGTGGGGGTACCAGGGTGTGGCCTGCGACCATGGGGTGTGCGGGCATAGTGCGGGACCTGGGGGTGCAGGCAGGGACTCCAGGCTAGGCAAGCAGGGAGGTGGTTGTTAGGCTGAAAGGTAGCCCTCATTCATTCACCTCTGGATGGATACCTGGGTTGTTTCCATACCTTGGCTATTGGGAGTCCTGCTACAAGAAACGTAGAGGTGCTTTAGCTTCACACCGAGGGCACCCAGGCTGTTGAGCTGAAGCTGAATTGGGTACGACTGACGTCACAGGGCTCTCTGTGCAGAGGGTGGCTGGAGTGGAGATGGATCGGGAGCTGAGTTTTTCTGGGGTGCTCTGCACAGGGGGTACCCTGGTAAAACAGCTGCAGCTGAGGTGGGTGTGGGCTGGAGTGTCCCAGTGCTCTCTGCAGGGAAGGCACTTTGGGATGGTAGCTATAGCAAAAGTGAATTCAGGATTGGGGGGCTTCTCTGTGCACAGGATCTCCTAGAAAGATGGCTGAAGCTCAGTGGGCCAAAGCTGGGGTGTCCCGGGGTCTTCAGCCCTACGAGAGTCTCGACAGCATTTGGGCTGGGTGGTCCTGTGCTTTCCACATAGGGGGCTCCTTGGCAGGGCTCCTGGAGCTGAAGCAGTAGTGACCCGGGAGGTCCCGTAGCCCTCCTTGCAGGGGTGCCCTAGGAAGCCGAGTCATGTAGGCCTGGAGTGTTCTGGGATGCCGAGCACCTGTGTGCCCTCAGTGTGAGGTCTCGCGCTGTGTTGAATGCTGACCAGGGTGTCCCAGTGTGTGCCAGCTGGGTTTGCCTTGTTGGCACAGCTGGGTCTAGAGTGGGCCGGGGACCCAGGGCTCAGCAAGGTAGTACCCTGGCTGGGGTGCTCAGACCCTGCTTCTGTCCATGTTCTCAAGGTGGAGTGGAATGTGACCATGGTGTTTGCCAGGACCTTGGCAGAGAAAGACATCCAGCACTCTCCCTCCCCGTTTCGGGGAGCTTT
>NW_025411513.1:0-1362 GCF_002201575.2 Neomonachus schauinslandi | reverse complement strand
GGATCTTTTACATTCTAGTTGCTCATTAAAATGCAGCTTCATTTCTGCGCCCCAGGCAGACAAATCAGCTTACGGGCCCCAGAGCTATCTCTCCCCACTGCAGTTGGCAGGCTGCTAGGCTGGGGTCTTCTGCTCCGATGTCTCTGTTTCTCTCCTGTTGTACAGAAGCTGTTCCGACTGCCCTCAGTTGTTCTTCGGGAGGATCTGCTCTATACATAGGTGGAGATTGGTGTATCTGGAGGAGGTGAGTTCCGTTCTCACCTTAGGTCAACTGAGTTAGGTCCCCAACTTGGACTCCTATCTTTGTAAACTTGCTCGAGTTATTTCACTTCTCAGTGGCTCCATTTCCTGACTGTAGAATAGAATTTTTTTTTCTTTCAGGATCCAATAGCCTTACTTGTCTAAGTTGCCTGGCACTCTGTAGGTAGTCATTAAATGTTTCTCCTTCCTCTCGTCCGACGGTGCTTTCCAAAACCAATGTCCCTTGAGTTGGCAGACAAAATGCACCTCCCACCCTCAATGTCTGAAATTTCTGAGCAGTGTTGGGAAGAACGACCCTGCTCCTGGGCTTCGCACCTCACAGTTCACTCTGGCAACTTGCTTGCCACTTGCTTCTTTTCTCTCCACCTACTCAGCTGAGAGGTGAAAGGGCCTGGCTCAAGCCTCCTCCATAAATCCTCCTCCTTGGGGGGAAGTTAACCTCAGAATCCATCAAGTTTCATGAATACCTTAGCAGCCAAGGGAAATACTGAGCCACTGGACAGTCTTCCCAGGGGTCTTAGATATCCATTGCTAATGGTTGGAATTTGCAGAAAATTTCAGTGCAGGGCCTAGGAGTGTCTCAGTGGTTGAGTAGTGCAGTTTTAACAAAGCTATAACTGTGGATTATGAGCATCACATCCTGAGGAAAGTTTCTATCAATCATTTAGCAGGAGTCAAACATGAAATGGAAAGAGTGGAAGGTTATAATCGTTGCTGAGTGCCCTGAGTGCAAGCTTCAATCAGGCAATTGATATAGGACCTTTCTGTGAACCTGGTAATAATTCCAAACTGCCCATGCTCTTGTTTATCCCTATTTTGCAGATGAGAAAAGTGACATTGGTTGGACTTACGTTAACATGTCGGGGTGTTTCAGCTTGGTGCAGGAAAGGAGGCTATGGATCTTGATGGGCCTGGGTTCAGCTCACAACCCCATCTCCTCCCAGCTGTGTGACATTTAGTACATTCCTGAACCTCAGTGCCCACCTCATTAATGTGTTTGAAGATTGAAATGACATAGCAAACTTAAAACCTTTAGCAGGCTTTCTAGCACACAGTAAGCACTCAAGAAATACTGTCTGTTCTTAATTTTACTATTCTTGA
>NW_025411512.1:0-4514 GCF_002201575.2 Neomonachus schauinslandi | reverse complement strand
GCCCATACTGGAAAGACAGAGTTTAATTTTCTAAAGTGCAATGAGCAATTGAGTTCAGAACAAGACATACTTTTCGGTGATTCATCTGGGGCCTTATTTCCACTTTGCAAATCCAGTGAGTCAACCTCCCATCTGGTGAGTTTCTTTTAAGCATAACCTGCTTCTTATGATCTACCCAATTCTTTATGTTCATGGGAAAAATATACAATTTGTAGATCTAAAAGTTTCTCTATAAAGTAAAAAAGCTATCATGAGAAGCTGAAGTAGGAGCAGTTATGTCTCTTTTAGGGATGTCTTACCAGGCTCAGATCTATGAAGCAGTTAGAGTGTGGTTTTATCTAGGAAGGGAATCAATGTTATAGGCTATCTCCTAAAAGCTAATGAGACTTTTCCTAAGTTTTTCTTCCTATTACCTAATATACTTTTTTTTAGCTGGATATACTATAAATGTAAAAGTGGGTGTCATTTAAATAAACCTTTAAAACAAAAAAAATTAAGCTAAAATTGAGCATTTTTCATAACTGATTTAACTGTTTTCTTTTTTTTTACTTCCTTTTGTTTCAAAGCCTCCTAGAATAAAATATCTTAACCTGGATTTTTATGTAGATGGACACATTCCAATTATATGTAATGAACTGTATGTGTGTTTAAAAGCATTTTACTGGGGCGCCTGGGTGGCTCAGTCGTTAAGCGGCTCGGGTCATGATCCCAGGATCCTGGGATCGAGCCCTGCATGGGGCTCCCTGCTCACTGAGAAGCCTGCTTCTCCCTCTCCCACTCCCCCTGCTTGTGTTCCCTCTCTCGCTGTGTCTCTCTCTGTCAAATAAATAAAAATCTATATAAAAAATAAAAATAAAAATAAAAATAAAAGCATTTTACTTACCAGTAAGACCAGTATGCTCACCAGAAGATAAAAACATTTTCTTTAATTTGCAGCATAGGTTTTTCACACACACCTATATAATTTAATTTGTCTTTTTTGCAGCCCAAATATAGCCAGAGGCCTTCTAGTCATTCTACTACCTCTAGGAGAAAAATAGAGTCTTGAATTCTTCAAATTTTAGACAAAATTGCCAATCTGATGTGCATACAAGTATATATATATAAGATAATGCATTTGTCATCTTCGGCTAGATTTCTGTTAGCAAATGCTCAGTTACTGGCCACTTTACAAACTGCTAAAGGAAAGAGACATAATTTTTTTCATAGTGACACTCTTTGACTGCTTGGTGATAATTATGTGTTCCCTTTTTTGGTTTTCTTGATCAAAATACTACTTAAGGGGGCGCCTGGGTGGCTCAGTCAGTTAAGTGTCTGACTCTTGAATTCGACTCAGGTCATGATCTCAGGGCATGAGATCCAGCTCCACGCTCAGCGGGGAGTCTGCTTGAGATTCTCTATACAAAAATACTAATTAAGGTAAAATTAACTTTAGAATATATGTCTTTCTTAGGAAATTAAGTCTGCTTTAAAATGTAATCATCTCTCATTTGTGGAAGATTAGGATGGAGATTTGCTTTTCATTGTGTATTCATTTGTATTTTTAAAATAGTTCCTATTCAAATAGGAAAAAATACATAATTTAAATAAAGTAGTAAATCAAGGGTGCCTGGGGCACCTGGGTAGCTCAGTTGGTTAAGCGTCTGCTTTCAACTCAGGTAATAATCTCAGGGTCTTGGGATCAAACCCCCACGTTGGGCTCTGTGCATATCGGGGAGTCTGCTTATCCCTCTCTTTCCTCCTCTGCTCCTCCAGCACTCTCACTCTCTCAAATAAAATAAAATCTTAAAACAAAACAAAACAAGGGTGCCTGACTGGCTCAGTTGGTAGAACATGCAATTCTGGATCTTGGGGTTGTGAGTTTGAGACCCACCTGGGTATAGAGATTACTTAAAAATAAATAAATAAATGAAATAGCAAATAATATAATCTCTGATGAAATTTGAAAGTAAAAGCATTTATCCAGTTAAAATTTCACAATATTAATTTGAAAACATAATCAATATGTAATTAAAATGGCATTTTAAAAAGAAAATTTAAAAAGCAACAACTCTACTGAAAGCTTACTATAATGATTAACTGCTTTACATCAAATACAGCACCTTCTGAGTCAATCATGTTCAATAGTTCTACTTTAGTCTAAAAATGAATTTATTTCCAGTGACAACTAAGAGGTCTTATTTGAAAATAGACTTACAATAAAGCTTAGAGCATAGAAAGGAATGACATTTTAATGATTTACCTTTTAAGAGTAAATGTATTCAGAAATTTGAGTAATGTTAGACTATCCTATAAATCTATGGGGATCATTTAATAATCCTTTGTAAAACTTTAACCCTACTTAATCCCGTGCTTCTTGGCAACAACTTTTAAAATATGAATTCAGGGACAAATTAAATAAATTCAAAACATTATAAAAGGCAAGTATTTTTTCCTCTCTCACTAACCTTGTATACACTATTACATATCTAAGTGGGTGCAGTAACTGCTTAGGACTCTAAGCGCCGCTGTTCACCTATTTGGAGATAAATTTAACCAAATGCCATCTGGTTATTAAAGGCTCAGATCTCGCCGCAGATCCCACAAACCAACTGCAGGGCTGCAGCGAAATTCTGTCCCTACATCTGAGACACTCCAGTTTTCTATAAGATGATCTCCATAGCTGCAGCAAAAAGGTAAACAAGACACATATGCCCAATGAGGATTCTGAATGGATTTAGTAGTGAAAGAACAATGGCCGCTCCAAAGAATTACCAGAGACGCGGCGAGCTGGTCCTGCTGTGCGTGCTCATGGGCACGCTGTGGGAAATCGGGAGAGGACAGATCCATTATTCGGTGCCAGAAGAGAGCGACAAAGGATCCTTCGTGGGTAACATCTCCAAGGACCTGAATCTGGAGTCACAAGAGCTGGTGAAGCACGGAGTCCGCATTGTCTCCAGAGGTAGGACGCAGCTTTTTGCTCTGAACCGGAAAACTGGCGGCTTGCTCACCGCAGGCAGGATAGACCGGGAGGAGCTTTGTGCTCAGAGCATGCAGTGTCTAGTAAATATCAACATCCTGATTGAGGGCAGAGGAAAACTTTTTGGGATAGAAATAGAAATCACTGATATCAATGATAATAACCCAAAATTCCAGGTCGAAAATCTGGAAATGAAAATTAATGAAATCGCTGCGCCTGGAACACGTTATCCGCTCCCAGAGGCTGTTGACCTGGACGTGGGCATGAATTCCTTGCAGAGCTACCAGCTCAGCCCCAATCACCACTTCTCCCTGGACGTACAAACTGGAGGCGACGGAACTCTACACCCAGAGCTGGTGCTGGAGAAGGCCCTGGACCGCGAGGAAGAGGCTGCGCATCACCTGGTCCTCATTGCCTCGGACGGCGGTGACCCGCGTCGCTCCAGCACAGTGCACATCCACGTGACAGTGCTGGATACAAACGACAATGCCCCGGTCTTTGCTCTACCGATTTACCAAGTGAAAGTCCCAGAGAACGTGCCCCCGGGCACCCGGCTGCTTACTGTGAGCGCTAGCGACCGGGATGAGGGAGCCAACGGAGAAGTAGCCTATAGATTCTGGAAAATTAGTGAAAAGCAGTCTCCGCTATTCCAGCTGAATGAAAATACTGGGGAAATATCAACGGCAGAGAGTCTAGACTATGAAGAATGTGCATTTTATGAAATGGAAATACAAGCTGAAGATGTGGGGGCACTTTTGGGGAGGACCAAAGTGCTCATTTCAGTGGAAGATGTAAATGACAATAGACCGGAAGTGATCATTACATCTCTGTTTAGCCCAGTCTTGGAAAATACTCCTCCTGGAACAGTAATTGCCTTCTTGAATGTGCATGACCGAGACTCCGGGAAGAATGGTCAAGTTGTCTGTAACACACCTCATAATTTACCTTTTCAATTGGAAAAATCAATAGATAATTATTATAGATTGGTGACGTGGAAATATCTGGACCGAGAAAAGATCTCTGTGTACAATATCACAGTGATGGCCTCAGATCTAGGGGCTCCTTCTCTATCTAATGAAACTTATATCACCCTGTATGTGGCAGATATCAATGACAATCCCCCCACTTTCCCTCAAGTCTCCTATTCAGCCTATATCCCAGAGAACAACGCCAGAGGTGCCTCCATCTTCACTGTGATGGCTCATGACCCCGACAGTGGCAAAAACGCCCAGGTGACTTACTCTGTGACTGAGGACATCATCATGGGAAGCCCTCTCTCCTCCTATGTTTCCATCAACTCAGACACTGGCGTCCTATATGCGCTGTGTTCCTTTGACTATGAGCATATACGAGACTTGCAGTTACTGGTGACAGCCAGCGATGGCGGGGACCCTCCACTCAGCAGCAACGTGTCACTGAGCTTGTTCGTGCTGGATCAGAATGACAATGCGCCTGAAATCCTGTACCCCGCCCTCCCCGCCGATGGTTCCACAGGTGTGGAGCTGGCACCCCGCTCCGCAGAGCCCGGCTACCTGGTCACCAAGGTGGTGGCGGT
>NW_025411511.1:0-4514 GCF_002201575.2 Neomonachus schauinslandi | reverse complement strand
TCTCTCTCAAATAAATAAATAAATAAATAAATCTTCAAAAAAAAAAAGTAAGAAAGAAACTGGTTCTGCAGTCTGGTCATGATTGATCTTTGCTCCTAGGATGCCCTTGCTGATCCACATTCCTCAGTCTTCATGGTGATCCACAGTTAGACTTCAAAGTTACAACTTTTTTTTCGTTTACTACATATGCTTCTATGCTCAGCTATTCCAAAGCACCAGCACCCTGTTCTGTCAGCTGGGCCTCCTGGCTTTAGCCAGACACACCCTTCCCTTCACACTCAAAAGCATTACGTGAAGCCCATATGTTAGCCCAGACCTTCAGGATGAATTATCCTTGTCTCTTCTGCCAGCAGATGGTAGTTGGGACCATTCTAAGCTGTTAAAGAGGTTCAAATAATGCTGCAGGAAGAGACTGGACTTCTCTTTCTCCTTTGTTCCTAGACCTATATCCCAAGCCTGCTTTAAATCCTATGGAGCGCCTTTTCTTATTAGGTGATGAAAGGTCTCATATTGCCCTTCCCAGAGTAGTGGGCATCACCTTTCCCGAAAGGCCATGTTTTGGGTTTAATATTTCATTAAATCCTCTTAACAACCTTGTAAAATAAGGCAGTAAGATGCCTGTTTTATAGAGGAAGACTCTGAGCCCAAGAGAAGTGGCTTGTCCAAGAGGAAATAGCTGTGAGACTTAGGACTTCTGAGTTCTAGACACTTTCCATTATGGCAAGCTAACTCTGATTTACTAATTACTAAATTACAAATTCATGACTGGTTCACCTTACTTTTTTTCTCCTTTAATTACATACTTAATAAAAAGTGTATAGAACTTACAAATGTGAAGTATATGGGGTACTTCAGGCTTTGATATTAGTTCTGATATTATTTGAAATACTCCTAAGAATTTGATATTTGGTAAATGTTTTTCATATCAGCATTAAAATAGTAACATTGTTTATCACCCTTTTTTATATGTAGCAGTCGCCAAGTAATTGCCGAACATAGAGAAGAAAAACTTAACAATTATTTGCAAAGTAAGAATGCAGGTAAGACTTTCCAGAGTGAATTACTTTTGGTGGTCCTAACATAGATGAAGTCAGAGTAAGGAAGTTTTGATAATGAAAGAGCAATGGGAAAAAAAAAAAAAAACCTACTGTGTAAATTGCATATGTATTTTTTTCTTTCTTTTCTTTTTTTTTTTTTTAAGATTTTGTGTATGTATTTGACAGAGAGAGATAGTGACAGCACAAGCAGGGGGAGTGGCAGGCAGAGGGAGAGGGAGAAGCACGTTTCCCGCCTAGCAGGGAGCCCGATGTGGGGCTTGATCCCAGGGTCTGGGGATCATGAACTGAGCTGAAAGCAGACCCTTAACCAACTGAGCCACCCAGATGCCCCTATTTTTTTTCTCTTTCTTAATTCCTTTCTGAATAGTCTAGTATTCAGGATTATTTAAGAAGTCAATTGTAGGCATTGCTGTCATGAACAATGGGAAGAAATCAGAGGGAGACAAACCATGAGAGAGACTGGGCTCCGGGAAACAAACTGAGGGTTACAGAAGGGAGGGGGGTGGGGGGATGGGGTAACCAGGTGATGAGTATTAAGGAGGACACGTGTTATGATGAGCAGTAGGTGTTACATGAAACTAATGAATTGTTGAACACTAAATCAAAAACTTACGATGGACTATATGCTGGCTAACTGAACATAATTAAAAAAATTAAATAAAGTACCTCAGTATGAACAACAACAACAAAAGAAGTTAATTGTAGGTAATTTAAAATATGAGGCGGTATTGTCTGAAAAGAAATTCATTATTTTAGTCATGACCCCTAAAATCCCATATGATATCTTTGTGTAAATAAGAAAAAGAGATTTTTAAGTTAGTATGTTTTATGTTTTCTCTATAAGCATATTATAATAAATTGAACCTGTTATGAAAATGGATCTTTTAATTTTTACAAGTGGATTACATTTAGTAAATATTATTATATAGTGATTTGTCTCATTAAAAAAGGAACTATCCTTAAAACTGGGGACTTTACAATACCTTTCTGGTATCGTAAACAAATGGCAAACAATAAGAACTGCAAAACTTAGCTAGTATGCAGCAATACCAATGAGATTTTTTTTTTAAGGTAACTGTCTATTGGTTTTGCAATTTACTTATTTTCATTTGTTCACTTAACAAATAACTATCAAGTGTCTTTTAGTTCCTAAGTGTTATTCTGATGTTGTAGAATGCAAACATTCAAAAAACACAATCCCTGCCCTCCAGGAATGTGTTATTATCATTGTCATTTTTATTATTTACTCTACTTTATTCAGTGCTTACTATGTGCCAGAGTCCCCTAGTGCTTATGATTACCATTGTTATTTTTTTATTGGCATTTAATATGTTCCAGATACTATGTCCATAGTGAGGAATTAGAGTTTTAGGAGAGTGGGTAGAATTTAGGGTAAGTATGCAGACTGAATAGTAAGTTTGCCAGGTAAAGTGGCAGAAGGACGATGTTTGGCAGGAGAAACATCCATCAAGATTACATGTTTTGCAGACGGAACAGCAGTGCAAAGGCTAAGATGTACGAGTGAACTTCGGAGGATTTATGAGCAGTTCAGTTTTGCCAGTACAAAAAGTGTGCTATGGGAATGGTTGGAATGAGGTGAATACTTAGCTAAGGCAAGCTTATGAAAGTTTTTCAGTCGTATGGAAAGGAGTAGATCTTACCCTGTAGACCTTGGTAACTTGATCAGGTAAAATGCTTTTAGCTGCAAATAATAGGTGACTTATAACAGTGACTAAAACAGGGGCACCTGGGTGGCTTAGTCAGTTAAGTGTTGACTCTTGGTTTTACACAGTCTCGGGTCATGAGATCAAGCCCCACATCACGTTGGGCTCCGTGCTTAGCACGGAGTGGGCTTGAAGATTCTCTTCCTCTGCCCTTTCCCCCATTCTTGCACTCTATTGCACGCTTCCTTTCTTTCTCTCTCTTTCAAATAAATAAATCTAAAAAAAACCAAAACAAAACAGTGACTAAAACAATAGGAACTAGAATTGTTTTGATGGTTCAGTGATGTCATCAGGGTCCCAGTTGTCTCTTGTTCAGCTTTGAGGTTGGCAGTATTTTATGTCTCCCTTCCTGGTTGGCTAATTAGCAACAGCTCCAGGCCTAGTCTCACATGACAATATCCAATGACTGGAAGGACTGTTTTTCTTTATATGTTTCTTTCATTAATTAACTAATTAATTTATTTAAGATTTTCTCCATTGATTTGACAGAGAGAGAGAGACAGCGAGAGAGGGAACACAAGTAGGGGGAGTGGGAGAGGGAGAAGCAGGCTTCCTGCGGAGCAGGGAGCCTGATGCGGGTCTCAATCCCAGCACCCTGGGATTGTGACCTGAGCTGAAGGCAGATGCTTAACGACTGAGCCACCGAGGTCCCCCTATATGTTTCTTTTAAATAAGAAGAAAACTCAGGGCGCCTGGGTGGCTCAGGTCATGGTCCCGGAGTCCCGGGATCGAGTCCCGCATCGGGGTCCCTGCTCGGCGGGGAGTCTGCTTCTCCCTCTGACCCTCCCCCCTCTCATGTGCTCTCTCTCATTCTCGCTCAAATAAATAAATAAAATCTTTTTTAAAAAATTTCTTTAAAAAGAAAAAAAAAAGAAGAAGAAAACTCAGAGGCTTGCAGTGAATTTCCTCTAACATTTTCTAGGCTAGTGTGTATCGCATGCTTGTTCCTAAACCAGTCACTGGTAAATCAGGTACTGTGATTAGCTTAGAATAATCATTTCTCCTTTTGAAGCTGGGGTGAGGCCACCTTCTTTGTGTATGGGGACAATAAATATCCAAATAAAGTTGTAGTTCTCCAGCAAGAATGAAGAATTATGGGATGGCTATTGGGGAGGGAGCCAGCAGTATTTGATGCAGGGATTCATTGGAGAATTTGAAGCAGAAGGGTAATAAGATTAGATTTGAATTAGGGCCCTCTGGTTATGGCATAAAATAGGGATCACCAAGCTTTTTCTTTCAAGGGCCAGATCGTGACTATTTTAGGCCATGTGGTTTCTCAATTACAATTACCATTGTAGGGTGAAAGCAGCCATAGCAATATATAGGTGAATAGATGTGACTGTGCTCCAATAAAACTTTATTTACAGAACCAGATGGCAGGTCGGACTTGGCCTGTGGCCGTAGTTTGCTGGCCCCTCATGTGGAGGATATATTGAAGGAAACCATGTAAAGAGACTGGAAGACAAAGGAAGCTTATATTTCCTTAGCCTAGTATCAGTCCATTATGAAATTTTCACCCTTCTATACTGAAAAAGTCAGGAGGCTCAGTTTATTCAATTTAAAATGTTGTTCTTTTTCTAGGCCTTATGTCTTTCTCATTTTTTAAAATTTAAACAATTTTTTTTAAAGATTTTATTCATTTGAGAGAGAGAGAGAGATAGGGAGCACAGTGGGGCAGAGGGGCAGGGGCAGAGGGAGAGGGAGAAGCAGACTCCCCGCTGAAAAGGGAGCC
>NW_025411510.1:0-4515 GCF_002201575.2 Neomonachus schauinslandi | reverse complement strand
AGGGCGCCAAGGACCTACCAGATGCCCTTGCCCCATCCCACCTCCCTCCTGTCCCACGTGCCACATGAAACGAAAGGACACAAAAAGGGGAGTAGGAACGAACACGCGCTTTGAGAAATGTTTTCCATGCTTGTTTGCGATAATGTCCATGTGCTGAGGGAAAGACTGAACGGCAGGGGAGTCTGAAAATCAGAACTAATAGATTTCAGGTCCTTTTTGGCCATATCCTGAGAACCCCAAGGAACAGCCCAGAACCACTACTCGGCAGGGAATTTTGTATCTAAAAGGAACCAACCCAAGCCTACGGCTGTTTCCTCCTCTTCCAAACATACCAGGCCTCAGGCCCAGAGCCCGGTGCTGGACAGCTCAGCCACAGGTGGGGTTATGTCGCTCTCTAGTGGCGAGGCCTGAGTACAACGCCCATTCTCCACTTGAGAAACTTCCCCACAAATCCCCTCTCCGGCATTCAGTTAGGAAAATACCTTCGGACAGAGAACCTGCCCTGTGAGGCCCAAGTGCCTTACAGCCTAAACTCAATCCTGGCATCCTGCCTACATCTCCTGCCCCTCATCCCGGGCACGGGAGGCGCCTCGATACCATGGTTATGAGCTTGGGCTATAAAGCCAGACAGATGTGGGGCCTGGAGAAAGTCACTAAATCTCAGCCCCTTGCACAATGGGGATAATACATGACCTGATTCGGAGGGTTTGTGAAGAGCAGAGGGGAGGGAGACCCAGGAGAATAACCACACCTGACTTCCGATAAGGGCCACCACACACAAGCTAGCAGTATTAAGGGTCTGGGTTCTCCTCTGAGCAAATGACATCGCCGCCACTCGCGCTGAGACAGTAACGGATCATGCGTCTCTCTTTGCTCTGGCTGCTGGGGTTCAGAACCAGACCCAGAACAATTCTGGAAGGGCTTCATGCTTGCGTTTGGGTTTTTTTTCCTTAGTAATGACACTCTACTCTGATTCGCTCTTGGTCATTTCTTCATACTGCACTGTTTTAGTTAGTGCCTGTAAATTTCCTCAAATCTTTTCTGGAATAAGATAGGATATAAACAAATGAGACTTTATTTTGGACTTGATAAGTTTTGTTCTTTACACATATATGCCCGCCTAGTTCAGCATTTATTTTCAAATGATACCATCTTTGATTAAGACAAAAGCCTTGTGTCTAAAAGACCGTGGTTCCAAAATACACACATCAGAATTACCTTAGAGACTTAAAAAATACTCTAATTTAGAAGGTTTGGGATAGGCCCCCAGGAATCTAGAATTTTAAAAAAGTTTCCCAGCTGCTTCTGAGGCAGCCAGCCTAGCCCCTGGCCACAGAGCAGTGTTTGAGAATCTCTGGCCTGGAAACTTTAAAAAAGGGGCCATTAGTTATAAAAGACAATTTTCTAAAAAATGTATCAATCTCAACTCTATTTAACTGACGTGTTTCAAAAACAATGGGTGTAAATGCCAATCTGCAAATCAAACCCACTTAAATTCGTCAGGGCAAAAGACCCTGGGAAATCCCAGCAGTTGAAGCCTCGTACAAAAATCAAGACTCTCCTACTTACTTGGGTCTTTGAGTTTGGTTTTTCTTAAAGTGGTCACCCCTGGAGTAAACGTCCATGGAATGAAGATAATCCCAAGTTCTTTGACAAAACACCTGTCTTCAACTGCCACACGCACACCCAAATCCTGTACAGGGTCACAGATCCTGTCCCCTGGAGGTTCGCGCACCTGCGTGACCTAAGACTTCACCCCAGCTCCACCAGAGGGTGCTCCTTCCCCAGCCTGGAGTGCTTCCCTACGCTCTGGCAGGGGAGAGGGGGATGTTGTGGAGACAGGAGCACCCAGTTGGGCCAAGGGGTGTTTCTCACAAGGCCCTGAAAGCCAGTTTGTGCCATCTCAGTGCCTCTGGGTCTCCAGACACACTGTGGGGGCTGTTCCTTAGCCCCAGGTGGTAAAGACCCACGAACTGCCTTCATAACTTTTATTACAAAGTCGGGAGGATGGCTCTCAAAGTACAGCAGGACAGAAAGCCTTAGCTCTGGCTCACCAAGACCAGCGCTCACTGGGAGGGCGCGTGTGGAAGCACGCTGGTGTACACTACAAATAGATCTATCACATCAGCCGTGCAGGATGGGGTGCTGGGGGAGTTTCCACACCCACCGCCCACCCCCCCACCCCCGCCCCGAGTCAGGTCCACATGGCTTAGTTGTTCCTTACGCACCTTCCTCTTAAGAATGCTCTTCGGCAGGATCCTTAGATGCCCAAGGGAATAGGACAACCGGGTCTGTGCAGTTTAAAAATCCATTTTATGGAACCCTTTTTATGGACTGCTGAGATCCCCATGCTGGCAGGGGGGCTAGGGGTGCTGGAAATTTCACCTCCCCAAAGTCAGACCTAGGTCTGAAGACGCCCAGACTCCTCTGTCTACCCTCCAGGCCACTGCTCTTACTCCGGCAGGACCCGCAACCCTTTTAGGAAGGGGTCCTAGACCCCCCCTTCCTTGGAAACCCAGGGCCCCTGGTTAGCACAGAGGAGTAGGAGCAATGGAGAGCCCACCAAGTGTGAAATCAGTACCGGGGGAAACTCATGTTGAAAAATCTGTGACAATTAAGACACATTCGCCAGAAGGTATGCCTAAAAAGACCAAAATTGCTACAGAAACAGGTGGGAGGTAAACAAGGGAGGTGGAATGGAACACACACAGAAAAGGAAGAGAAGACAGATGACCGTCCAGGTGACAAAAAACAAACATAGGACGCAGGTGGGGCAGGGCAATCCCAGGTGGATTAATACTGACCCGGGTTCCAGTTCTGGGAAATTCCAAGTATTATTTTATGTCTTGCCACAAGGCTAGTGAGCTTAGGGGCTGGGAGGGCCTGTGACAGATGAAAACACATGCTAACCAGGTCTTTCTGGAACTTGCAGTGCTCACTCACAACACAGAGGCTGGCTTTACAATAAATTCCACAGTGCACCAGGTCCTGGTGCAGCCTTGATCCAGGGTTGGTCAGAGAGGGAAAAATGTCCTGGTCCCTGACAACAGAGACCCACAGGACACCAGGGATGTCTCCAGGGTGGTGCCTGCCCACACTGGCTGGGCAGAATGGGGGCCTGGCTGGCAGCTGCTAGATTTCAGGGAAGGGAAGACAGCCAGAGAACCAGAGACGCTAAAACTAGAGAAGACGCTGTGATGGACACAACACTAACCTCCGCATACAGCGACTTTCTCAGGGGCAAAGGCCCACCAGGGCCTGGCCGTGACGCCAGGCTGCAGTCCTGGAACCGCAGAAACCACCCATTCTATTAACCACTGGAAAAAAAAAAATCAGTGATCAGGGTCTTCAGTCTCAAGACCGAACATTCTCAGGGAATAATACTGGCCTCACTTTAGAAAGGAGCAACACCCAACACCCTCATGGGGAAAATCTTACTAGCTGTCTGCAATAGCATCAGTGCCTCTGTTTCCTCTAGGTAGCTGCTTCCAGGGAAGGGTGACAAGTACCGGCAGTTAATCACCTGCATGTCCCTGGGGGATGGGGGAAGCTAGTAACAAGAGCATGGAAATCCATCTGTTACAACGACGTAGGGAAAGAAGGCCTCTTTCCCCTCCTTCGTTTTGCTTCTGCTCTGACCTACCCATTAGGAGCCAGGAGGCCAGACGATGACAAAGTGGACAGTCCTATCTGCAAGGCTCACTATGAAAGCCTTCCCAGGGTGCGCAGCAGCTACGTGGACAAAACCGGCAAAGCCATCTTCTCCTTCCTGCTTCCTCCCTTACCCTTACCGTCACTTCCTCCCCCAGTGAGGGCAAGAAAGAGAGAGAGAGAGAACAGGTACTTCTTTCATTTCCTAAGCGCCGTGCACCGTGGGGGCACTAACTCCCCCCTCCAGGGTACCACAGAACACAGAGCAGGTTTGAAACTCCCACTAGGTTACAGATCACAATTACTTCCGAGTGGTCTTCACAGTTAAGACGGGCATACATTTCAGAAGGCAGCCTCTGGGCCCCCCTCTCGCTCACGCACACGCTCTCACGCAGACTCTCACTCGGCGGGAACGACGGTAGCCTCGGGCCGTGGCTGGCTCACGTCAGGTACTGCACCATGAGGAACATGACCACACAGGTGAGCAGCATCCCACCGATCATAAAGTACTTGTCCTGGAAAGCCCGCTTCTCAATGAGCCGCATCACGGTGTTGGACAAGCCCAGCATGTTGGCAATGTCGAGGATCTTCTTCTGAGTCCCCTGGGGCAGACAAGCAGAGAACGAAAAACAATGATCAACTCGTCTTGCCAAGGAATGGGACTTTACCAACAGACAGTCTCCTGGTCATGCCTAAAGCACATAAAATGCAGCATTAATCAGAAACAGATCGACGCTTACGGGTCAAATGACTTTTGATTAAGGTACCAGAGCAAAGCAAGGAGGCAAGAAAAGTTTTCTCCACAAATGTGCTGGAACAATGGACTCTAGCACACATACGTATCACGGACATACACACACACAC
>NW_025411509.1:0-4523 GCF_002201575.2 Neomonachus schauinslandi | reverse complement strand
GATCTCTTCTGGAGAAAGTTCTATTTGTGCTCAATAAGAATGTTTATTCTGTGGCTTTAGGCTGGAATGCTCTGAATATATCTGTGAAGTCCATCTGGGCCAGTGTCGACCTCGGAGAGTCATGGACCTGGGGCGGCGAAGAAACTGAGGAAAAGAGACGACAGTAGAACAAGGCACCGGGACCCCCAGCAATCAGCCCAAGGTCCTGAGGTTTATTTTCCATAATCATATATACTTTCTACAGCGATATATATCTATAATGATTTACAGCAGGGGCTTAGTAAGGCATATTCTTCCATGTACATAGGATTAGTCCCACGTGTATGATAAGAATCTTTAAAGCAGGACAAGGGAACAAAGAGGGGAGTGCACAGTGTGCTATTTACAGGACAAGGGAGCAAAGAGCGGAGTGTACAGTGTGCTATTTACAGGGCCAGGGAACAAAGAGGGGAGTGCCCAGTGTGCTGTTTACAGGTGGCTTCCTATCTACAAAACATCTGCTGCGTACTTCAGAACAGACCACATACCTCCCAAGGGCATTTCACTCTAATCTTTTCAGTTTATTTTTAACCCTGCAATCTCGAGTTTTCTCAGAGACCTCGGAATCTGAACGAATATGCACCAGTGGTTTTTGTAGTGTTTTGTTTCCCACAGTCCAGTGTGTCATTCACTATTATTATTGTATCATCATCCATGTGTTCTTTAATTTTGTTATTAATTGGTTTATGTCATTGGCTGCTGCCATGTTAGGGGCACTAATATTTACAATTGTTAGATCTTCTTGTTGGATAGACCCCTTTAAGTCATTATGATAGTGTCCTTCCTCATCTCTTATCACAGTCTTTGGTTTAAAATCTAATTTGTCTGATATAAGGATTGCTACTCCAGCTTTCTTTTGATGTCAATTAGCGTGATAAATGGTTTTCCACTCCCTCACTTGTAATCTGGCGGTGTCCTTGGGTCTAAACTGATTCTCTTGCAGACAGCATATCGATGGGTCTTGCTTTTTTATCCAATCTGATACCCTGTGTCTTTTGATTGGGACATTTGGCCCATTTACATTCAGGGTAACTATTGAAAGATATGAATTTAGTGCCATTGTATTACCTGTAACGTCACTGTTTCTGTATATTGTCTGTGTTCCTTTCTGGTCTGTGTTACTTTGGGGCTCTCTCTTTGCATAAAGGATCCCCTTTAATATTTCTTGCAGGGATAGTTTAGTGATCACAAATGTTTTAGTTTCTGTTTGTCCTGGAAACTCTTCATCTCTCCTTCAGTTTTGAATGACAGCCTTCCTGGATAAATAAAGTATTCTTGGCTGCATATTTTTCTCGTTTAGCACCCTGAATATATCACGCCAGGCCTTTCTGACCTGCCAGGTCTCTGTGGTTAGGTCTGCTGCCAGTCAAATATTTCTACGCTTGTCGATTAAGGACCTCTTGTGCCGAGCTGCTTTCAGGATTTTCTCTTTGTCTCTGAAATTTGCAAGCTTCACTACTTTATGTCGAGGTGTGGACCTGTTTTTATTGTTGTTGAAGGGGGTTGGGTTTTCTGTGCCTCCTGGATTTGAATGCCTGTTTCCTTCTCCAGATTAGGGAGTTTGTCTGCTATAATTTCTCAAATATACCTTCTTCCACCCCCCTTCCTCTTCTTCTGGGATCCCAGTTAGTCTACTATTGTTTCGCTTTATGGTATCACTTGTCTCTTGAATTCTTGCCTCATGATTCAGTAGTTGTTTATCTTTTTTCACAACTTCTTTATTCTCCATTATTTTTTAAAATTTTTTAATTTTTTTAAAAGTTTTATTTATTTATTTGACAGAGAGAGAGACACAGCAAGAGAGGGAACACAAGCAGGGGGCGTGGGTGAGGAAGAAGCAGACTTTCCGCTGAACAGAGAGCCCGATGCGGGGCTCGATCCCAGTACCATGGGATCATGAGCTGAGCCAAAGGCCTACACTTAATGACTGAGCCACCCAGGTGCCCCTCTACCCCATCATTTTATTTTGTTTTCTGTATCACTACTTCTCCTTTCTGCCTCATTTACCCTAGCAGAGCCTCCAATTTTTTTTTATTTTAAATACATAATTTTTATTAAGTATAGCTCAGTAAGTCTGGAAAAGATAAGTAAATAATGTTTTATTGGGTTCCCTGGGTGGCTCAGTCGTTAAGCATCTGCCTTCGGTTCAGGCCATGACCCCAGGGTCCTGGGATCGGGCCCCACATTGGACTCCCTGCTCTGCGGAGAGCCTGCTTCTCCCTGTCCCCCTCCCCCTGCTTGTGTTCCCTCTCTTGTTGGTCTCTCTCTGTCAAATAAATAAATAAAATCTTTAAAAAAATAATGTTTTAATTCACCATTACCCATATGTATGTGATAAATTTTTTAAAAATTCCTTTTATTTTAAAGATTTATTTATTTATCTGACACAGAGACAGACATAGTGACAGAGAGAGCACAGATAGGGAGAAGCAGACTCCCCGCTGAGTAAGGAGCCCAACATGGGTTCGATCCCAAGTCCCCGGAATTATGACCTAAGCCAAACACAGCCGCTTAACCAACTGAACCACCCAGGCACCCCTAAAATTTCGCTTCAGTTAGCTGACATATGATATATCATTAGTTTCAGATGTAGTGTTCAGTTAATCATCAGTTATTTATAACACCCAGTGCTCTACACATCACGTGCCCTCCTTCATGCCCATCACCCACTTACCCCATCCCCCCACCCACCTCTCCTCCAGCAAACCTCAGTTTGTTTCCTATAGTTAAGAGTCTCTCATGGTTTGTTTCCCTCTCTGATTTCTTCCCTTTTTAGTTTTCTCTCCCTTCCCCTATGATTCTCTGCACTTTTTCTTATATTTCACATATGTATGAAACCATATGATAATTGTCTTTCTCTGATTGACTTTTCTCTCCGCATAATACCCTCCATTTCCATCCACGTCAATGTAAATTGTAAGATTTCATCCTTTTGATGGCATAGTACTATTCCATTGTATTTATATATACCACATCTTCTTTATCCATTCATCTGTTGATGGACATTTGGGCTGTTTCCACAGTTTGGCTATTGTGGATATTGCTGCTATAAAAATTGGTGTCCAGGTGCCCCTTCTGATCACTACATTTGCATCTTTGGGGTAAAGACCTTGTAGTACAATTACTGGGCCATCGGGTAGCTCTATTTTTAACTTCTTGAGGAACCTCCATACTGTTTTCCAGAGGTAGAGCCTCCATTTTTTATTACATCTCATTAATAGCCTTTTGATTTCGATTTGTTAAGATTTTTGTTCTTTTATTTCTCCAGAAAGGCATTCTGTAGTGTCTTCTGTGCTTTTTCAAGCCCAGCTAGCATCTTTATAATTGTTATTCCAAGCTCTAATTCCAACATCCTACTTTTATCCATACTGATTAGGTCCCTGTCAGTCAGTACTGTCTCTTGTTCTCTTATTTGAGGTGAGTTTTTCCATCTAGTCATTCTGTCTAGAGAAGAATAGATGAACGAGACAACAAACTACTAAAATAGCAAAAACAACCCCAGGGAAATCTACTCTTAACAAATCAGAGGAGACCTGAAACCAAAAAAATAAATAAGAATTAAAGACAAAAGAGAATATAATCAGACATGTGATGAGAACAGAGCAGTACAGTAGATTCTGGGTATATTTTGGTCTGTTTGTTAGAAGAAACTACATCCCAAAATTGTAAAGAAAGAAAAACTTACATATACGGAAAAATAAAATTAAATACAGTGAAAGTATAGAATGTAATTATAAAAATGAACATTGAAAAAGTTTTAAAAAACGAGTTGATAAAATAAGATATTGGTTGAAAAGGCAAAAAAATTACAATTGAGAGATAAAGGAATCATGAGAAAAAGCCATGACTTCTATACAGTAATTTCTTCTAGTGCTGGAGTTTTGCATTTCTGTGTGATCAGTAAACATGGTCTTAGCCGGATGTTCTTGCTGATTTTCTGGAGGACAGGCCTGTTGTGCTGATTCTCAGGGGTCTTTGCTCCAGTAGTATTGCACTGCCCTTGCCAGGGGGCCAGGCTAAGTCCGGGCCTCGGGAATGCTCTATGTCGCTTTTGTTCCCTGAAGGCTTTCTGCACCACTTAATAGGATGAGAATGAAAATGTCAGCCTCCCAGTGTCCAGCCCTGGAGCTGAAAGCTGGCACCCTCCACTCTTCAGTGTGCCCTCATGGAGAAGCTGTCAATCACTCCTGTCTCTCTGGTTTCTGTCTGCATTCTGTGTACACCCAGCCTGTGATTGAACATTTTTATCTCAGGCATACAACCCCCTTTGGAGTTTCCAAACTTTGCAGTCTCCTGTGGCATGCATTCATGCCACTCCTCCTGGGGGAGGGAGGGAGGTGTTACCCTGGTTCTGCCGCTTGTATGGCCCCTGCTCTGAGATCGGTCAACCCACTGGCTGCGGATTGAGGTTTATGGCAACACTGAGCTGAAAGCCCCCTCCTCAGCTCTCTGGTTGGAGCCACCTTCACTGCTCAAATGCCTGG
>NW_025411508.1:0-4524 GCF_002201575.2 Neomonachus schauinslandi | reverse complement strand
GGGTGCGGGCTTTCCTGCAGACCTATTCCCACGAGGTCTCCCTGACCTCGGACTCGCGGAAGAGTCACGTGATCTTCCCCCAGCCCAACTATGTGGACACGCTCATCAGCCAGGAGAGCTGTGGGAAAAGCGAGCCACTCTTGATAGCTGAAGATTCAGCTGCTGGTTTAGGCAATCTTGACTCCACGAATAATCAGGTGAGATTTATTACCTGACTGAGTTGCTAGTATCTCCGCACAAGTCTTTTAAATAGCTTTTTCAAAACAAAACAACATAAAAAAACCAAAACCAAAACCAAAACCAACCCTGTTTTGAGTGTGGGGGGAGGGGACATATTCAGTTCATACATATTTGGAGCAATACATGTGAGTTCCTGTACTTTATCTTTCAACAAATTACCATCATTTTTCAGAAAGTTTTTTCCTCCCCTGTGGTATATTCTCTTTTGATTCTAAAGGTCTAGTTCAACTATCATGGCTTGCTTTATAATAAGTTAAATTTTAGTCATATTTTTCTATCAGTGTCTGTGGCTATCAATGTAAACTGGTTAGGATTCAAATTAATGATTCACAATTTTTATTTATTTCCCTATTATGACTTCATATTGCCTTCCCTAATTCATAATTATATTCTACCATTATTTGCTTTACTTCTAATGTTCAAATTTGGCCCTCTTCATTCAGTGGGATACACTCTAGCTCTTTTCCTTATCTATACACACATATACACACACTTACATGTAGGTGTTTACAGATGTAAGCTCTTCTCTGAGCATGAAAGAATTCTATTTTGATCTTTGATGGGTGGTGATATGTTTAAATTATGTTGATTATTTCAACTTTCTTTTATTTATACTACCAAAACAGATATATTGACTACCTTTTTACTACTAGATTCTCTTGGGAGAGAAAATGTACACTTTTTTCCCCTCAAGTTCTAGACATCTTTTCTGTTTCTACAGTGCAGTCATTTGATTGTTCTGAGTAGTTGAATTGTTGAACTGGTATTATTTCCTTTTATTCTTTTACTGGTACTTTAGTGTGTGTTCATGATTCTTTAATGTGGTAAATTCACTTGCAGAAATAATTTTGATCCAGTGCTTCTCAAAAAGCTATTTACAAATTGGCTAAACATGCTTACATTTTTGAGATTTACTGATGTGGACCAGCTTGTAAATATAAGAGATGCAGTAGTTATTTGGACCTTATGAGACTGATTTAGCTGGTATTCCTATTTGGTATTTCCTTTTTTTGTTCTGTTTTCAATATGCCTGTGAGTCATGGATTCCTTTTTTATTTCCTTTGAAAATTCATTTTGTATTATATGTAAGTATATTCAATCCTTATATTCAGAACCAACTTGTAATTGAAGCCCTGTAGTTACCTAATGACCTACATGTTATCTGAAACAATGTCGAGGAAAGTCAAGTGAGGAAAGGAAATTTTTGAGGATATTTGATCACAGGAATCATCACAATCAATTCAGCTTAGCACTCTTCATACCGCTTTGAAACGTTTGACCCAGATTATTTACATGTTCAGGTTCCCTTTCAAGTTTTCCTTTCTCATTTAGGGATTGACCTTAATATATTTAACTATAATTGAGTGTCTAATGTTTGGGCAAAAAGAATTTCAACTGTAGGAAAGGGAAATCCTGCAACAGATGCCTAAATTTGTCCCAACGTCAAGAAAAATGTCAGAGTGCCTTAAGCATGTAGGGATAAATTTTATGCCTATGGAATTCCAAACAGAAAAAAAAAAAGACTTAAGGCATTTTACTTGAATTGAAATTAGATGAATAAAAAGGATATGAGGTATTTGTGGGGAGAAGGAGGTTGTTCCATATATATATATTTTAAAACACTGTCTGAACAGTTAGGAGCTGGCAACCAAAATCTTGGAGAACAAAAAGGAAAGGTTAGCTTTGAAACTTGAGATTAAGACAGTTATTTTGACTCAGAGGTAGTGATAAAGTTCTGTTATGGTACAACATGTGGTCCAGTTAAAGAGAAGGATAAGGGCGCCTGGGTGGCTCAGTCGTTGAGCGTCTGCCTTCGGCTCAGGTCATGATCCCGGGGTCCTGGGATCGAGTCCCACATCGGGCTCCCCGCTCTGCGGGAAGCCTGCTTCTCCCTCTCCCCCTCCCCCTGCTTGTGTTCCTGCTCTCACTATGTCTCTCTCTGTCAAATAAATAAATAAAATCTTTAAAAAAAAAAAAAAGAAAAGGATAAAAATAGAACACCTCACATTTTTGCATGTCATTAAATTCCTATGGTAACCTACTAGGGTATGCTTTTATATTCTGTTTATGGTGAAGGTGTACAATAGTTGATAATCCCTTTCATAAATCTATTTTAGAAGTAGCAAGGAAGGCTATATGTCATTGGTCATCCTTATCCTGATTATGCCTTTGAGCTGTCCTCCAGTTGCTCTGGAAAAAGGAGAAGGAAAATTATCTGCACATAAGATTGAAGCTAATACTGGGTATTATTTCATGGCTGTAAAAATTTCCCCATATCATTTGGTGAGGTTATTTTACCATGTGGTCTTTGTTCTACGTCTGGAGAGAAGACTTTGCTTTATTCCTCCAGTATATGCCCTGCCTCTGATTAGAAAAAGATAAACTTTTCTATACTGGGTTAATGACTCTTCTATAGAATCAAATCTCTAAGGAACCTTCTTGGATAGTAAACACTAGAAAATAGACACATCCAAAACTCATTTATTGCCTGGTTCCCTATACATCAGTGCAACAAATCTGTCAGAATAGCTAATCTCATTATTTGCAAGGCTTCGGACTGCAGTTTTCTAAGTAGACTCCGAGCGCCGCTGTTGGCCAATGCGCTGCAAGAACTGGAGTCCACGATCTACCTAAGTGGTTTTCTGCGCAGTCACGGAAGCAGTTCTGAAAGGAGATAAAGTCCAGATTCGGGCTCTCTGCTCAGCAAATGATTCTGGAATATGGAATGGAATGCCTTGAAACAGAGTGTTGAGTTTTCTACGCATTAGCAGTAAATATTTTAAACACAATTTGTAAAGCATCTTCTCGTTACATCTGAGGCTGCAGCAGTGAAGAAAAGGATGGGAACTAGGGCGAAGCAGAGGAGCCATACCGGGCAGCGGCAAGTACTCTTTCCCTTCCTGCTGCCTTTGTTCTGTGGGGGGCTCTCTGAGCAGATCCGCTACTCTATTCCTGAAGAAATGGCCAGGGGCTCAGTAGTAGGGAACCTTGCTGAAGACCTGGGGCTGCATGTACGGGATTTACTGAACCGCAACCTCAGAGTTAGTGCAGAGAAACAATACTTTACCATAAACAGGGAGAATGGCAACATACTTGTCAGTGACAGAATAGATAGGGAGTCGCTCTGTCCCCAAAGCACCCTGTGTGTTGTGCCCCTAGAGATCGTGGCAGAGAATCCTCTAAATGTTTTTCATATAACGGTGAGGATAGAAGATATAAATGACAATCCACCGTATTTCCCCCAAAATAGCATTGTTTTACAAATCAATGAACTTGCAATTCTAGGAACTCAGTTTGGTCTGGAATCCGCTATAGATGCAGATGTAGGACCTAACTCTCTCCAGAGTTACCAACTCAGCTATAATGAGTATTTCTCTCTGATGGTGAAGGATAAGATTGAAGGCAAGAATGCCCCAGAATTAATATTGGAGAAGCCCCTGGACCGGGAACACCAGAGCTCCCATTTTCTAGTCCTGACCGCAGTGGATGGGGGTGACCCAGTCCGAAGTGGCACCATTCAAATCAGGATTGAGGTCACTGATGCCAACGATAACCCCCCAGTGTTCAGTCAGGATGTGTACAAAGTTAGCCTTCCAGAGAACTTGCCCTTGGGCACCTCTGTGCTCAAGGTGACAGCCATCGACCAGGATGAGGGCATCAATGCAGAGATCACCTACTCCTTCAAAACACTAAGAGATATTGGAAATATGTTTATGCTAGACCATCAAAATGGAGAAATTAAATCCAAAGGTCCTATAGACTTCGAAATTAGGAGTAGTTATACCATGAGCATAGAAGCCAAGGATGGTGGAGGCATGGCCACTGAATGTAAAATTATAATAGAAATTTTAGATGAGAATGACAATGCCCCAGAGGTTATTTTCACTTCAGTGTCTAATTCCATAACTGAGGGTGCAGAACACGGGATGGTGATTGCTCTGTTCAAAACACATGACAAAGATTCGGGCCAAAATGGAGAGGTCACATGCCTCATAAAACAAACAGTTCCTTTCAGAATTGAATCTTCTGCCAATAATTACTACAAGCTTGTAACAGATGGGTCCTTGGACCGGGAGAAGACCCCTTCGTACAATGTCACTATCACAGCCACTGACAGGGGAAAGCCACCCCTTTCCTCCAGCTCAAGTATCACTCTGCACATCGAAGATGTCAACGACAATGCTCCAGTTTTTGAACAGGCTTTCTATTTGGTCCACATTGCCGAGAACAACCCTCTGGGTGCCTCCATTGCCCAAGTCAGCGCCTCGGACCCCGACCTGGGGC
>NW_025411507.1:0-4528 GCF_002201575.2 Neomonachus schauinslandi | reverse complement strand
ACGTCCTACCTTCCAGAAAGTGGTCGCTTTTCTGATGAGAGAGTTGTAGCTCTTCTTTTCTTCGATCTCCTGTTGAGTTTGTAGGTGTTCAGAATGGTTTGATCCCTATCCAGCTGAATTCCTGAGAGGAGACAAAATCCAGGTCTCCTACTCCTCCGCCATCTTGCTCCGCCCCCCCCAGACTTTTTTTTTTTTTTAACCATGAAGAAACTCACATCACTCCAAGTCATCTCATAAATGGATTGTGTGGTCCATATTTCCTTCTTATCCATAAGGTAAGTTGAGTTGATTCCATACATACCCCAGTCTTCTATTATAGATAGCTGTGCACATTAGAGAGAATGTAACAGGCAGTTGGCACCACCGTTAAGATAGAGACATTCACAGTTCAAGTGGTGATTCATGTAAGCCAAGCCAAGCTATGGTAATTGTTCTAGGATTACTTAAGTTTAAAATATATCATTTTTTTGGTGATTTCTCCCCAGGAGCAAAGTTAGACATGTGTTTAAGAAAAGAATCTTTTGCCCATATAAAACTAGACCATGCTCAGTTGGTTAACAAAAAAGAAGACGAAGAAGAAGGAAGAGGGGGAGTTAGGGGGGAGAAAAGGAAGAAAAGGAAGAGGAAGAAAGGCTTGCTTCCCTGAGGTGTGTTTACTTTTCCGGAACTGCAACTCTAGCAGGTGGGGAGACTGACTAGGACTTGGAAGACCCTATTTCCTTGGGTCCAGAACCCATGCTGCATCATTTGAAACTGGCATGATATGGACAGAGGAGACCTTCCGTGAGCACCCAACTGAAGTCTCTGGTGCCTGATTTTGAAGATGTCGGAGATGACAGGGAGCCTCTTCCTGGTGTAGGAGGAGGTGGTCACTGGACTGTGGAACTAGAAGGCGAGGCTTTGAAATGAGGTGCTATCATACCGAGGAGACAGAAGCAAAGCTGGGAGAGAGCCATGTTGCCCTAGGATGGGTTATCCACAAGTAGACCAGAGGCAAGACGTAGCAGGAGAGGGATTTATTAAGAAATGTTCCTAAGAAAAAAGGATAGGGGAATGGAGATGGGGAACCAGGAGGAGAAGGAAGCAAATCAAGCAAGAAATATCAACCACAGTCTCACACTGAGCATGGCTCACATTTGCCGGCAAGTTCTGGGGACATAGGTCACACTTCAGAATTGTCCTGATCAGGCACATGGGAGCTGGAGCGGTTATAGGGTCATTGACAAAGGGCCGCCTTCCAGGGAACATGTATTCCCAGGCTCTTTGGCTCCATAGAAGTACATGTGGGTTTTGACAGCCTTGGGCACCTCTCCAACAGAAAGACGCAGATGCCTGCTATCTTTTGGGAGTGAAAGAAAGCACATTGAGAATCTGTGTGCACAAAAATGGCAAGGGCCTCTGAGGGGTTTTGGTCAGAGCCCTGACTGCTTCTGTTACACATGCCTACACAGAATTCCCTTCCCCAGGGTCGAAGGCAGGAAGGCCCCCTTTCCTTCCTGTGTATTGAGTAACATAGTAAGGTCTGTGCTTTCCACCCTGTGCAGCTCTGTGAAAAATGATCCCTTTCCTAAGTTGAAAAGCCAGGTATATGTCCATTTCTTCTGACACAGGGAGAAGGCCAGGACTCTATCACAGAACGACCTGGAAAGTCCTTGGATTACTGGCGAAGTCACCACTGTTCTCTGTCACTGCAGAGGGGCAACTATTGAGAGGATTGCTGGCACCCACATCAGTAAGTCTCAATGTCTTGTTTCTATGGCCACCCTGTCAGTTAGCCATGCTCTCCCAGGACACCCAAGTCGATACATCTGGTTGTAATGAAGTGCATTGCTGAGACCAGATTTACATTTCTTCCAGGCAGAGTTTTTGTTTTTGTTTTTCTCCTTCCATACTGTTCCTCTTCTTCGTTGTATCTTCTGTTTACCCCCCCACCCCCTAATGTGGTGGTGCTGTCCCAAGCAGCAGTTTCTTTAATCAGATTGGAAGGGCTGAAGGAAAAATAGGTAAAAATGATACTAAAATTGGGGAATCTTGCCAAAAGGATTCAGTAAATGTCTTTTTTGTTCCTTAAAGCAGCCTCTCATCCTGTGTCACCTGCACCTGGGAACTGAAAGCTCAGTGGCTCCGCAGCTCCTGAAAAGAGGAATGGCAGCACCATGCAGAAAGCGTGTACCCACAAATAATCCTGCAGCATCAGGAGAATCCCCTGACACTCTAGCAGCAGTAGCAAGAGTACCAAGTACACAGATTTGCAGAAGCTATGAGTGTTTTGATGTTTCTTCCACATGATTCCATTTCTTTTTTTTTTAAGATTTTATTTATTTGCAAGAGAGAGAGAGAGCGCAAGCACAAGCAGGGAGAGTGGAAGAGGGAGAAGCAGGCTCCTCACTGAGCTGGGAGCCCGACGTGGGGCTCAATCTCATGACCCGAGCCAAAGGCCAACGCTTCACCGACTGAGCCACCCAGACGCCCACACAAGATTCCATTTCTGATGTGAAATTGGTAGTAGAACCCCTTAGGCACCTACGACAGAAAAGCCAGGCACCATCTTATTGATACCCAGACCAAACAGCTTCCGTTACTTTATTGCAGGAACCAACAATCTCAAAATGAAGAAGAGAGTAGCATCCTCTACTGGAGGATAACACATGACCGTTTCACAGTGGCTTACCCAGGGCTTATCCTGATGGGAAAGCACATCACAGATAGCAATGGCATTGACAGATCTCTAGGTCTTTCCAATCCAACAGCAGTGTCTAATTGTCACCAATTGATAAGGGCATTTCAAACCTAGAAATAAAACTTCTTAAATTTAAAATATTTAACCTTAGCTTCTATATATAGAGAGATATGAAAAACCATATATATATGTTAACCATGTATATATGTTAAATATATAAAACCATATATAAATGTATATGTATATAAATGTATAAAACCATACATATATGTTAACCTAGTCAGAGAATGGCTTCTCCACATTGAACTTGCCATCCTAATTGGAGCTTTACAAAGAGAAAAATTTGTTGTATGGTTAGCCCTTGAACAAAGAGTACCAATCCCCTGCACAGTTGAAAATCTGCATATCGATTTTGACTTCCCCAAATCTAACTACTAATAGCCTGCTGTTGACCAGAAGCCTTACCAATAACCTAAACGGTTGATTAACACATATGTTTTTGTATGTTACATGTATTATATACTGTAATCTTACAATAAAGTAAGCTAGAGAAAAGAACATGCTATCAGGAACATCATAAGGAAGAAAAAACACATTTATGGTACTGTACTGGATTTAGTGAAAAAATCTGTGTATGACTGGACCTGTGCAGTTCAAACTTGCATCGTTAAAGGGTCAACTGCAAATAGATAAGGACATTTCATTGGAGAGATGACATTTAAGTTTTTGCTCAGTGCAAGTAGAGGAAACAATCTTAGATGATTTGTAGCATTGTTTAAAGTTCACAAAAACCAATCTTTAAAAAGACAGTCATTCTTATAATTCACTTAGTTAAATATATACGTGTCCATTCTCATAACCTTAAATAGTGTGTGGATATAAGGATGATTTTTCTGACCCTGAAGCGCCCTTTGAAACTTAGAAAGTACAAAATAAAATGGCTTTTCATAAAATATAAATTTAATTTTTATAACCCAATCTTATATAAATATTAAATTATTTTGTACCTCATTGTGATAAAATTTGAGAAGACACATTACTAACGTTTAGACAAAATTATCAAACCCATCTAATTTATTGAGGGATTGACCTTGATTAATATACATATTAGATAAACTAGTACCTTATAATTCGTCATTTATTTACCATGTGTCAAAAGGGTATCAGAAGATTTTTTTTTCAAAGATTTTATTTATTTATTTATTTGAGAGAGAGAGAGAAACAGCATGAGAGGGGAGAGGGTTAGAGGGAGAAGCAGGCTCCCCGCTGAGCCGGGAGCCCGATGTGGGACTCGATCCCAGGACTCCAGGACCATGACCTGAGCCGAAGGCAGTCACTTAAACAACTGAGCCACCCAGGCGCCCCAGAAGATTTTATTAGTGCATTTTTATGACTATTTGTTGCCAGTTGATATTCATTTGCATTTCTTTGTTTCTTATCTACTAATCTGCCATTGCCAGCACAGCTTGACTATTTCTGAGCTGGTAGAGAAAGTTTTTTCTTAAAAGGCCAGTGCATTTAGAGCATTAAAAGTTCAATTTCTTCCTTCTCTCCTTTAAATTTAAAATATTCTAACTTGTTCATCTCCTCCAGAGTTAGACAAAGCCAATATCAGAGCTATGCTTAAAAATATTTCAAATAAGCGGAGCAAGATGGCGGAGGAGTAGGAGACCTGGATTTTGTCTCCTCTCAGGAATTCAGCTGGATAGGGATCAAACCATTCTGAACACATACAAACTCAACAGGAGATCGAAGAAAAGAATAGCAACAACTCTCTCATCAGAAAAGCGACCACTTTCTAGAAGGTAGGACGTGCGGAGAAGTGAATCCGAGGCGATATTCGGGAGG
>NW_025411506.1:0-4530 GCF_002201575.2 Neomonachus schauinslandi | reverse complement strand
TTCATTAAAGTCAGTACATTAAAGTTATATTTAAACTTAGCTCTGATGGATTATTAACTCTGAATGAGAATAGCTGATTCCAATAAATGCATTTCTTTAAACATGTTTTATATATATTACAAAATAAGGATTCTTTAGAATCCACATTTTTAAGAAAAATTAAATTCACTTTAATAAACCTATCATGGAAAAGGAAATATAGATATCAATCATCACAACTGATAACATCACAAAAGAAGACAATCAGATACAATCTCTTTCTGACGGAAGAATATACTACTACTTAAGTAGTTCTGCCCAAATGCTAAACCTGTTGAAAGCTATAGATCCAGCTACTCATTTACAAAAACACATGTCAGAGAAATGTCCTAACAAATAGTATGAACACGTAATAAATAAAGTACACACTGCATATAGTGCTACAGGAAAAAGATTTTCCCAACAAATAAACTGTAAGACCAAAGGGAAAAAAAAAAGAAAGCTCATAAACTAACACACACATGTATGGTCTTAACTTACGGCACAGGAGCAGAAAATCTACAATGGGGAGAGGACTATCTCTTCAGTGAATGGTACTGGGAAAACTGGACACTAAATGCAGAAGAATGTAACTGGATCACTTTCTTACACTGCAAGACCCTGTGCATGCCCAAAATGGATGAATGACTTGAACATAAAACCTGAATCCATAAACCTCCGAGAAGAACACACAGGTAGTAAGTTTCTCCACGTTGGTTTTGGAGAAGAGTTTTTTAGATCGGACATCAAAAGCAAAGGCAACAAATGCAAAAATAAACAACTAGAACGACATCAAACTGAAATCTTCTACACAGCAAAAGAAACCATCAAAAACTTAAAAGGCGACATACCCAATGAGAAAAAATATCTGCAAGTCATATGTGTGAGAAGCAGCTAATACCCAAAATACACAAAACACTCATACAAATCAAAACAAACAAACCTGTATAAAAAATGAGGAGATGGGGCGCCTGGGTGGCTCAGTCGTTAAGCGTCTGCTTTCGGCTCAGGTCATGATCCCAGGGTCCTGGGATCGAGCCCCACATCGGGCTCCCTGCTCTGCCAAAAGCCTGCTTCTAACCCTCTTCCACTCCCCCTGCTTGTTTTCCCTCTCTCGCTGTGTCTCCCTCTCTCTGTCAAATAAATAAAATCTTTTAAAAAAATAAAAAATGTGGAGATTATGTGAATAGATGGCACACAGGTGGCCAACAGACACAAAAAGTTGTTCAACATCACTAATCGTCATCAGGGAAACCTAAGCCAAAACCGCAATCAGTTACCACCTCACAACTGTAGGGACGGCAATCGTCCCAGAGACAGATGCCAGGTATGGTCAAGGGTGTGTAGACAAGGGGACCCTGTGCACTGTTGGTGGGAATGTAACCTGGTACAGCCACTGTGACAAAGAGTATGGAAGTTCCTGGAAAAAATGAACAAAACTACCACATGACCCAGGAATTGCTCTAATGAGTGGATTTATTTGGAGAACACAAAAACACTACCTCAAAAAGATAGATGCACTCCCATGTTCACTGCAGCATTATTCGCAGTTATCAGACACAGAAACAGACACCTTGGGAGCATTATGCTAAGTAACTCAGACACAGAAAGACAAATACCAGATATTCAGGGACGTTGTACATGGAAACAAAAATACTGAACGCATAGATACTGAACAGATTGCTGGTTGCCACATTCAGGGATTGGGGGGGGGCGGAGATGGGGGAAGGTGGTCAAAGCCACAATGTTTGAGTGATAAAATGTGTAAGTCATGGAACGTTCTGTGCAGCATGGAGACTAAAGCTAACCCGGCAGGATGGGGTACACGTTCCCCCGCTATTTGAAAGGACAGTGTTCCTAGGAAACCTTCCACAGCAGAAATGGTGTAAACCAAGGGAGGAATTACCATTCATTTATACAGAAAAATTAGTGAGCATGCTCAGACTCCAAAAATGACTTCTCTTTGGCTTTTCTTATGCCTCGGGACACAACTTCCTAAAGGATGCCCAAAATAAATGGAGATGAAACACAGCAGATGCTCACAGACACGATTCAAAGTGCTGGGGGCTGGACACGGAGAGCGGTTCCCAGGAAGGAGCTGGTTGGGGTGCTCACCGCCTCTGCAGTGGCTCCCAGCAAAACAGATGCTGAACGTGATGCTCACTTTTCGACTTTTTTCATAAGATGGAAATCCTCTTCAGGTTTCCTCCTGTTACTGAGGCTGGGTAATGGCATCGATCTTTCAAAAAAGCCCACTGTCTTACCGTGACCTTTTAAAAAGTGGGGAATACTTGTACTTGAACGTTCCTGAGGGAGTAGATGTTAAATGTTCCACGGACACAAGCATCAGCAGATCCACCGTGAAAGGCACCTTCCTCACCATGGGGAACACAGACGACCTCCTACCCCCAGAAACCTCCTCCTTCCCCTCGCTCAGGACAACCAACCACAGCTGGGAGTTACACCAATTCCTCCTTTCTCCCATGCCCAATACCTAACCCATCACCAAATCTGGTGAGCTCCATCTTCAAAATGTACCCAGAATAGGACTCCTTCCAAGGCGAGTTGTCTGGTCCACACTGGAGCCCATCTCTTGCCTGAGTTCCTGGAAAAGCTTCATCATGGACCTCCCTTGCCCATCCTCAACCCTCTGTCATCTGTTCTCAACATTTTAGCCGGGATGGCCCAGTGAAACAGGGTCCCATGGGGTCACAGCCCTGCTTTCTGTCTCCCTCTGTCCCCTCCCTGAGGTCATGTCCTAAGCTGTCTCCTGTGGCCACAGGGCCTTCTTGCTGCTCCTGGACATTCCTGGTATGCTCCTGCCACAGGGCCTTTGCACATGCTTTCCCTTCTGTTTAGAATGCTCTTGATGTGATATCACTCACCTTCTTTAGGTCTTGACTCAAGGATCACCTTCCTATTGAAGTCCCACCTGGCCCCTATGTGAATAGCAAGCACCATCCCCACCTCCCCTTCAGCACCCCAGCCCTGTCTCCTGCTCAATATTTCCATAGCAGTTATCACAGTCACCAGTCCATCTCGGCAGGGCAGAAACGGAGGCCTACACGGATGGTTTCACCACTGACTCCCTCCAATTTCCTGGTCCAAAGCCCCGGGGGAAGGTACCCCAGGGCTCTTGCACAGCCAGGGTGCCTGGAACAAGGGAGTCCACCTAGTGAACCCTGAACTCCATCACGAAAATGAGCCACACGAGGAATCCACCTGCCCATGCAACCTGAAACCAGACACCTTCCTCGATTATAGGTGAGCACACACACTTCCTCCCCTTGCCTGAGGTGCTCATCTAAGAAAGCTGAGCAGAGACCCATCCCAAGATCCAAATCTCCCTCTGGCCAAGGTCCTGGGAAACAGACATCTCTCCTCCCTCACCAACCACCTGGGATTGACATCCAGAATCCTCCTGTGGTCAGGCAGAGTGGTGCACCTGTCCCTCTTTCCTGTGACGTCATCACAAACCAGGCTTTGCTGCACAGTTTTCAGGAAGGAGCCTGCAGCAGGGTCAGTAGGCTGCCCAGGTTCGGCCTCAGTCTCGCACATCAGGCCCCACGCAGAACTAGACCTGCAAGGAGCCTGGTGTCTCGTGTGGCCTCAGATCTGAACAGAGGAGCTGGGATTTCTGTTCCAAATGAAAAGCGACCTCTTGCACACAGCACAGGAACGTGGAGAGAGGGTTTCTCAGGGGTGTGGCTCTAGAAGAAGTGCTTCTGCCGGCTGAATTCACAGACACCAGGCAGAGGACATCTGCTGTGCCTCCTCCGAGGAAGCAGGGGGCACACTGGGCAAGAATCGATAATGCTGCCTGTGGGCTGCTTCCCACCAACCACCCTGCTGAGCCGAGGGCTTGAGAACCAAACAGGAAGCAACTGTCTTCTCACATCTGCAGCAGGAGGGCTGGCCAGGGAGGAGAGCCCAGTCCCTGTCCCTGTAGCAAGCTGGCCTGCCCATCATGAGCGACGGTCCACCACCATGGCATCACAACCCCCCAGCTATCTGATCCGACTACCCTGCCAGGCTCAGACCTGCTCACACAGTGAGACATAAGACCCAGAGACTTCTTTCCACTCCAGCTCAATGCTTCTCACAGAGAAGCAAACTCCAGCCTCACAGATGTGCTCATCGTTAGCTCTGGAATTCCCTGGGTGGTGTCTACACTGGCCCACACAGGTGTCCCATCCAGACCACTCCACAAATGCCCTAGGGTTTCAAGCCACTTCCAAGCTGCCCTTAGAAAGGCAGGAACTGGCCCGATTAGGCACACCAGCCAAGTGACTTGATGTGCTGGAAACTCGGACAGCATCCTCGCTGAACACCAACGCTTCCAAGTCCGAGCTTCAAACCTTCCCTCACTGGGCACTGAGCACCATGTCAGCATCAACACTGCTCTTTCAATTCACTTGTCTCCCATTCCTTAAAATCAGAAACCAAGCTCCAGTCACCACTCTAGTTTCCCTTCAGAGAAATAAGGCAAATGATAGAATAAAACACTACGTG
>NW_025411505.1:0-4532 GCF_002201575.2 Neomonachus schauinslandi | reverse complement strand
AGAACATAGGCAGTAACCTCTTTGACATCGGCCACAGCAACTTCTTTCAAGATACATCTCCAAAAGCTAGTGAAACAAAAGCAAAAATGAACTTTTGGGACTTATCAAGATAAAAAGCTTCTGCACAGCAAAGGAAACAGTCAACAAAATGAAGAGGCAACCCACAGAATGGAAGAAGATATTTGCAAATGACACTACAGATAAAGGGCTGGTATCCAAGATCTATGAAGAACTTCTCAGGGCGCCTGGGTGGCTCAGTTGGTTAGGCGACTGCCTTCGGCTCAGGTCATGATCCTGGAGTCCCTGGATCGAGTCCCGCATCGGGCTCCCTGCTCGGCAGGGAGTCTGCTTCTCCCTCTGACCCTCCTCCCTCTCATGCTCTCTGTATCTCATTCTCTCTGTCTCAAATAAATAAATAAAATCTTAAAAAAAAAAAAGAACTTCTCAAACTCAACACCCAAAAAACAAATAATCAAGTCCAAAAGTGGGCAGAAGATATGAAAAGACACTTCTCTGAAGAAGACATACAAATGGCTAACAGACACATGAAAAAATGTTCATCATCATTAGCCGTCAGGGAAATCCAAATCAAAACCACATTGAGATACCACCTTACACCACTTAGAATGGCAAAAATGGACAAGGCAAGAAACAACAAATGTTGGAGAGGTTGTGGAGAAAGGGGAACCCTCTTACACTGTTGGTGGGAATGCAAACTGGTACAGCCACTTTGGAAAACAGTGTGGAGGTTCATCAAAAATATAAAAATAGAGCTACTCTATGACCCAGCAATTGCACTCCTGGGTATTTACCCCAAAGATACAGATGTAGTGAAAAGAAGGAGCACATGCACCCCAATGTTCATAGCAGCAATGTCCACAATAGCCAAACTGTGCAAAGAGCCAAGATGTCCATTGACAGATGCATGGATAAAGAAGATGTGGTCCATATGTACAATGGAATATTACTCAGCCATCAGAAAGGATGAATACCCAACTTTTACATCAACATGGATGGGACTGGAGGAGATTATGCTAAGTGAAATAAGTCAAGCAGAGAAAGTCAATTATCATCTGGTTTCACTTATTTGTGGAACATAAGGAATAGCATGGAGGACATTAAGAGAAGAAAGGGAAAAATGAGGGGGGGGGAGGAATTGGAGGGAGAGATGAACCATGAGAGACTATGGACTCTGAAAAACAACTGAGGGTTTTAGAGGGGAGAGGGATGGGGGAATGGGTTAGCCTGGTGATGGGTATTACGGAGGGCACATACTGCATGGAGCACTGGGTGTTATACAAAAACAATGAATCGTGGATCACTACATCAAAAACTAATGTATGGTGACTAACAACATAATAAAATTAAATTAATAAAATTTTTCATAGTATACTTTTACATGCATTCTTATTCTGATCCTTCAGCTCGTAAAGGATATTTGCCATTCTTTGCTATATATCTTTATCTTATAAATGGAGTTTAAAGAAGGCACTCTCAAAGTCAGCTAGCTGAACGTAGAGGTGGGACTAAAAGAACCCAGGGAGATGACTGCTAGTTCATGCTTGCCTTCACAGTCTCACATTGCTTTCTTTAGTCTCTCTTTGCCTTCTGTGTCCTGATTCTGGTCCTACACTGATAGATTACTCTGCCACTTAATATGCCTGCTAAATTTTACTTAAGTAACTTAATAGAAGACTGTTCTTTGCAGACAGTCAATTTGAATCTAAAGCACACTGTACTTTGGGAAATTAGTCCCTTTCTTGATTGAGATGAGATGATGGAGAAACTACTCTCTGGTAGGAATCATTTGAATTAAAAAAAAAACACCTATAATTTTCTGGCTTGCAGGTTATATTTAAACAAAAATCAACATTATGTCACTATGTATTTTTTAAAACATTTATGGTGTATTTAAAAACATATTAAGTATTTCCTATTTTTGTACCCATCTGTTTTATAAAGGGTGATTGAAAAATCACTGATGATTGAAATGGAAAATAACTGAAAAGAGTATTCAATAAGCTGAAGAAAAATATGCTGACGGTAAAAATAATTTTAAAAAATCATTCAGGAGGAGTTAAGATGACAGAGGAGAAGGGGGACCTTAAGCTAGCCTCCTCCCTCAAACACAGCTGGATAAATATTAAATCATTCTGAACACCCAAGAAATTGAGGACTGAGGGAACAAACTGCACATCTACAGGTAGAAAAGTGGCCACATCGTGGAAGGTAGGAGCTGCAGAGGGTTGACTTGAGGGAGAGAAGAACTGTGAGTGCTGTGGAGGGGAGGAAGGCCTGATCACAGAGAGGGAGGGAGGGAGGGTGGGAGAGCACACAGGGGACTGCACAAGAAAAACTCTTCCCCAAAACTGTTGACTGGGAAAAGGAGAGGGCCTGATTACTGATTACATGTTAAGTAGCAGAGCACAAATCAGAAGCTTTAGAAGTCTGTGTCATCACTGGGGTTGTTCCTGGTGGGCTTAGCGGTGCTCCAGTGGGGAAGGAGGGCAGAGGCCTGGGAGCAGGATCCCCTGGATCTTGGAGAGAAACAGTTCCCCTTCTTGCAGTACTTTTGGGAGAGGTGGCATGGCCTCTCTGGGGACAAAGAACTGGCTGTGCCATGCTGCCCTGTTCATTAGCATAGGAAGAGAGACATCAGCAGATGGCAGCAAAACTTGGTACTGGCTTTTTGCTCTGTTTTACCATAAACTCTGAACTGCTGTGCAGTCTTCTGACTGCTTCTCTGGGACAAAAGGACCCTAGCCACAGCACAGTGAGACCCTCCCCCAGAGGATCAGTGAGGGCCTGTGCCATGTCAGTTCCTAAAATTTGGCAGGCAGATATCTCAGACACAGACAGCATGAGGGCAGGGATCTGACAGATGCTGGGGACACAGAGGGGGGGATTGTTTGCTCTTCTGTGAGGGCTTCCAGTGACCCAGATTAGCAGGCATGAATTTTCCAACTCAAGGACAAGAGAGTGTGGAACACCAAAGCCCTTCTTGCCCCCTATACCCCCCAGCCCATCAGCACTGATAAACTCAGTGAGCAACACAGTGCCCCCCTGGAGTCCACAGCTGCTTACATCAAACTCTCGACCCCTGCACCCTGCAGGTGCATCTTTACTGGGCCAAATCCACCTGAGAATCAGTATAGCAGGTCCCTCCCCTAGAAGACCAGCCCAAACCCCTTGCACACAACAGGTCTACTTATCATAGAGCTGCAAAGCTTCAGCTCTAGAGGAAAATATGATCAAGCTGTTCGTTCTTCTCCTCCTCCTCCTTCTTCTTCTTTTATTCTTATTCCTATTCTTTCTATGTAGCTTCTAACAAGCAGACCAAAACACACCTAGTTAAAACTTGCCACACAGTGGGCAAGGTCCAAATACCCCCCACTGTAGGCAAGGAGTAATTTTGGAGAGGATTGACCTGAGCAAAGGGGCAGCCAATACACAACAGCAGAATGTGCACTCTGAAACACTTCCTGAAGCACCAGGCCCAAGACAGTATAGGATCTCTACTTAATACAGCCAGTACTCTCAGGAGCAGAATATAACATGCTTTCTTAACAATCATGCAAAAAAACCCAGTGATCTAGATAAAATGACAAGACAGAGAAATTCACCCCAAGAGAAAGAACAAGAAGAAGTAATGGACAGGGACTTAATCAGAATTGATATAAGTAAGATGCCTGAACCAGAATTTAAAACAATCATAAGGATACCAGCTGGGCTTGAGAAAAGTATAGAAGACACTAGAGAATCCCTTATCACCTCTGAGGAAGAACTTAAAACTAGTCAAGCAGAAATAAAAATGCTATAAGTGAGTTACAAAACTGACTGGATGCCATGAAAACGAGGATGGACAAAGCATAGGAAAGAATCAGTGATATAGAAGATAAAATTATGGAAAATAATGAAGCCAAAAAGAAGAGGGAAAGAAAGGCATTGGATCATGAATATAGACCTGGATACTCAGTGACTTCTTAAAATGTAAAACATTTGTATCAGAGGAGTCTCAGAAGAAGGAGAGAGAGAAAAGGGGGCAGAAGATTTATTTGGGCAAATTATAGCTGAAACTTTCCCTCATCTGGGGATGGAAACAGACATCCAAATCCAAGAGCTCAAGAACTCACATTAAATTCAACAAAAGCAGGCCGTCACCAAGGCATGGCATTGTCAAATTCACTAAATACACAGAAAAGAAAAGAATCTGAATGCAGCAAGGGAAAAAAGTCCTTAACCTAGAATGAAAAACAGATCAGGTTTATAGCACATCTGTCCACAGAAACATGGCAGACCAGAAGGACTGGCATGATATATTCAATGTGCAGAATTGGAAAAATACACAGCCAGAATTCTTTAGCCAGCAAGGCTGTATTTCAGAATAGGGGAGATAGGGCAGATAGGGCAGATTTGTTTGTTTCCAGACAAACAAACCTAAAGGAGTTCATGGGCACTAAACCAGCCCTACAAAAGGAACAAGGGAAAAAGGAACAGAGAACATGACCAGAAACACAAACTTTACAGACAAC
>NW_025411504.1:0-4535 GCF_002201575.2 Neomonachus schauinslandi | reverse complement strand
TTCTTCTGGGATCCCAATTATACTAATGTTGTTTCGTCTTATGGTATCGCTTATCTCTCGAATTCTGCCCTTGTGATCCCGTAGTTGTTTATCTCTCTTTTTCTCAGCTTCTTTATTTTCCATCATTTGGTCTTCTATATCGCTGATTCTCTCTTCTGCCTCATTTATCCTAGCAGTTAGCGCCCCCATTTTTTATTGTAACCTCATTAATAGCCTTTTTGATTTCTACTTGGTTGGATTTTAGTTCTTTTATTTCTCCAGAAAGGGTTTCTCTAATAACTTCCATGCTTTTTTCAAGCCCAGCTAGTATCTTTAAAATCATCATTCTGAACTCTAGATCCAACATCGTACTAATGTCCGTATTGAGTAGGTCCCTGGCAGTCAGTACTGCCTCTTGTTCTTTTTGTTGAGGTGATTTTTTCCGTCTTGTCATTTTGTCCAGAGGAGAATAGATGAATGAAAGAACAAAATGCTAACAGGGTATCAATGTCCCCAGAAAATATACACTAAACAAATCAGAAAAGACCTAAAACCAGGGGAAAAGAAAGGGAAAGAAAGAAAAAAGAAAAAGAAAAAAAAAAGATAAAGATAAAAACAAACAAAAACAGAACAAAACAAAAAAACCAGAATATGATCAAATATGATCAGGCTGGTGCATAGATTGGCGCCACACACTAGATTTTGGGTGTATGTTGGTCTGTTAGAAGAAGGTGCCTCCCAAAATTTTAAAGAAAGAAAAACTTATATATGTACAAAAATAAGGGTTAATACGATGAAGGGATGGAATATGACTGTAAATATGAAAATTATAAAAGATATTATAAAAGGAATTGATAAGAAGTTGGTTGAAAAAAGAGAAGAGGATTTAAAAAAAGGAAAAAAAAAGGGAGAGAATGTGGTCAGGCAGGAGACTAGAACAAAGCCATACACTAGAGATTTAGGGTATATTTTGATCTGTTAGAATAAACTGTATCTCAAAATTTTAAAGAGAGCAACTTATATGTATATATGCCAAAGATAAGGGTAACTACTATGAAGGGATAGAGTATGACTCTAAAAATGAAAAATAAAAATGTTTTTTAAAAAAGTGATTGATAAGATGTTGGTTGAGAAAGGGAAAAAGAAAAATTCAAAATAAAAAAAAGTTAAAAAAAATTAACTTTGAAAGACTAAAGAATCATGGTAAAAAAGCCATGAATTCTATGTGCATTATTCCCCTAGCCCTGGCGTTCTGCCGTTCTCATTGATTGGTAAACTTGGTCTTGGCTGGCTGTACTCGCTGATCTTCTGGGGGAGGGGCCTGTTGCCGTGGTTTCCAAATGTCTTTGCAGGAGGTGGAATTGCCCCGCCCTTGCCTGGTCCGGGCTAAGTAATCTGCTCGGGTTTGCTCTCAGGAGCTTTTGTTCCCTGCAAGCTTTCCGTACAGGTTTGGAGGCCGAGAGTGAAAATGGTGGCCTCCTAATCTCGGCCCCAGAGGAGCCGAGAACTCGGGGCCGCACTCCTCAGTGCGGGGACTGAGGAAAGTGTGACTGAGGAAAGTGACTCCAGAGAAAAGCAGTCAGTCACTCCTGTCTCCCTGGTCTCCGGCCGCACTCCGTGCTCACCTGGCCTGTGACCGAGCATTTCTATCTCTGGGACCCGACCCCATGTGGAGTCTCCAAACCCAGCAGATCCCTGCGGTGTGCTCCCATGCCTCTCCTCCTGGGGGAGGAAGGGGAGTCTCCCCGGATCTGCTGCTTGTTGGGTCCCTGCTGGGACAGCAGTGGCCTGACTGTGCTGCGGATCACGGTTTATGGCAACCCCGAGCTGAGAACCTGCGCCTCGGCTCCGTCTCTGCAGCCGGCTTCTCCACTTCAATACCTGGGAGCTCTGCCACACTCAGGCACCCCTGGTCTTTCTGTGACCCCGAGGGTCCTGAGACCACACTGTCCCGCGAGGGTTCCACCCCTAGCTTAGCCACTGGAGCGACGTCCCTCAGCAGAGCAGACTCTAAAAGTTCCGATTTTGTGCTCTGCTGCTCTATCACTTGCCAGAAGTGGCTGACGGAGGCCCCCTCCCCGCCGTCTATCCTCCCGAATATCGCCTCAGATTCACTTCTCCACACGTCCTACCTTCCAGAAAGTGGTCGCTTTTCTGTTCAGAGAGTTGTTGCTATTCTTTTCTTTGATTTCCTGTTGAGTTTGTAGGTGTTCAGAATGGTTTGATCCCTATCAGCTGAATTCCTGAGACCAGACGAAATGCAGGTCTCCTACTCCTCTGCTATCTTGTTCCACCCTCTGGTTCCTGTTTTTGATTAATTGGTTATTTTTTTTAAAAATATTTTATTTATTTATGTGACAGGGAGAGATAGCACAAGCAGGCAGAGCGGCAGGCAGAGGGAGAGGGAGAAGCAGGCTCCCTGCTGAGCAGGGAGTCCAATGCGGGGCTCGATCCCAGGACCCTGGGATCATGACCTGAGCTGAAGGCAGACGCTTAACCGACTGAGCCACCCAGGTGCCCCTAATTGGTTATTTTTATTCCAATTTTATCTCCACTTTTGACTTGCTAGTTATACTTTTTAGTTTTTAATTTTATTTTTTCTAGTTGGCAGTGTGCATATTTAACTTACTTACTACCTTGTACCTTCGAATAATATTTTAATACTTCAGGGATAATGTAAGAACCTTAGCACAGTTACTTCCATTTCTTTCCTTCTGTCCCATCCCTGTGCTTTGTCATATATTTACTTCATTTATGTTATACACTCCATTCATTGATTGCTACCTTTTTCCCTTTGAACAATTATCTTTTAGATAATTTAAAAATAAAAATTTTATTTCCCACATATGTATCATTTCTAGCATTGCTCATTTTGGGGGGTAAGGTACATTTTGATCAGGAATCATCATTCATTTGAAAAACTTCCTTTGGTATTTCTAGAAGTGGAGAGCTGATGACAGCAAGCTTTTTTTGCATCTAAAAATACTTTGTCTTCAGTTTTGCCATAAAATTTAGTGTATGTCAAAGGCTTAGATTGAAAAAGTAATATAAGCTATCCCAATACTTTTTTATATTGATTACTTTTTGAAATAATAATGTTTTGGATGTAGTGGCTAAATAAACATTGTTATAATTTCACCTTTTAAAGTGTGGCTACTAGAAAGCTTAAAAATATGTATGTGGTTCACATTTTTGGCTAATATTACATTTTGAGGGGGGCAGCACCGATCTCTCTAAACAGTCTTTTAAAAATATGAATGCCTGAGGAGCGACAACAGCCAGCCAAGACCAAGTTTACCGATCAATGAGAATGGCAGAACTCCAGCGCTAGGGGAATACTGCACATAGAATCCATGGCTTTTTTACCATGATTCTTTAGTCTTTCAAAGTTAAGTCTTTTTTAACTGTCTTTTTTTTCTTTCTTTTTTTTTTTTTGAATTTTTCTTTTTCCCTTTTTCAACCAACATCTTATCAATCCCTTTTTTTAAAAAACATTTTTATTTTTCATTTTTAGAGTCATATTCTATCCCTTCATAGTAGTTACCCGTATTTTTGGCATATATATATAAGTTGTTCTCTCTTTAAAATTTTGAGATAGTTTCTTCTAACAGATTAAAATATACCCTAAATCTCTAGTATATGGTTTTTTCTACTCCCCTGCCTGATGACATTCTCTCCCTTTTTTTAAATCCTCTTCTTTCTTTTTTCAAACAACTTCTTATCAATTCCTTTTATAAAATTTTTTATAATTTCCATCTTTACAGTCATATTCCATCCCTTCATCATATCAACCCTTATTTTTGTACATATATAAGTTTTTCTTTCTTTAAAATTTCAGGAGGCACTTTCTTCTAAAAGACCAAAATACACCCCAAATCTAGTGTGTGGCACTGATCTATATACCAGCCTGGTCATATTTGATCACATTCTGGTTTTTGTTGTTGTTTTGTTTTGTTTGTTTTTATCTTTATCTTTTTCTTTTTTTTTTTTCTCTTTTTCTCTCTTTCCGTTTCTTTTTCCACTGCTTCAGGTCTTTTCTGATTTGTTTAGAGTATATTTTCTGGGGACGTTGTTACTCTGCTAGCATTTTGTTCTCTCATTAATCTATTCTCCTCTGCACAAAATGACAAGACGGAAAAAATCACCTCAACAAAAAGAACAAGAGGTAGTACCGACTGCCAGGGACCTACTCAATACGGACATTAGTACGATGTCAGATCTAGAGTTCAGAATCATCACTTTAAAGATACTAGCTGGGATTGAAAAAAATATGGAAGTTATTAGAGAAACCCTTTCTGGAGAAGTAAAAGAACTAAAATCCAACCAAGTAGAAATCAAAAAGGCTATTAATGAGATTACAATAAAAAATGGGGGTGCTAACTGCTAGAATAAATGAGGCAGAAGAGAGAATCAGTAATATAGAAGACCAAATGATGGAAAATAAAGAAGCTGAGAAAAAGAGAGATAAACAACTACTGGATCACGAGGGCAGAATTCGAGAGATAAGCAATACCATAAGACGAAACAACATTAGTATAATTGGGATCCCAGAAGAA
>NW_025411503.1:0-4537 GCF_002201575.2 Neomonachus schauinslandi | reverse complement strand
TGTTCCACCTAAAGTACGGCTTTTGCTTATGATTGATAAATTTTAATTTTTAGACACACATTACAATAGATTTTAGTTTAAGCAGATGGTTGTTATGCACATTCTCAGGACCCACGAGCATTAGATATGCTTTAAAATAATAATAAAAAAATAATTAATCACAGAAATAAACACTGCAGTATAAATAATTGGTCTATAACTGATATGTCTGCATAACATTAATACATGGAGAACTGAAGCAATCATTTCAACTACCCATGTTTTAAAACTTTTTGCGAGAGTTACTTGCATAATTTTTCACAACTATCCACTGCATTCCACAGATAAAAATCAGTCAAATGAGGGAAAAGGAGAAATAAGTCACCTCAATATCCATGTGGGCCTATGTTGTTCCAAGTAAAAATTTACCTAAAACGTAAATCAATCTTAGAATTCAAGAGATCTCCTTTTGTAGATGCTTTTTAAAGGATATTACATATAGTAATATATAGTCTCATGCCAGGTGATGAGGACAAGAATGAGAAGCTTCTTCTTGGCTTTTGTGATTCATCACCTTCTAATGCTTTCAAGATTTGGGAGAAAACCCCAGCAGCAGCAAATGGGGTGACTTCCTGAAAAGTCACACGATGGCCTCAAATTCCCTTAAAAAGGGTACTAACACTCCAATTTTTTTAAAAAAGGGTATGTTTTATACCAAAGCCTTGGTTGCAGTATTCTTCCACGTTACATTTTCCCCCTCTAATACAGTATTTTAAACATCCCAGCCAAGGAACCATAAAGCACTCTTACTCTTACATGACCATTCCCTGCATATTATTATTATTATTATTATTATTATTATTATTATTATTGTAAAATTACATCCCCCTGGCACACATTACAAAGAAGTTTTCCTACAGATCGAAACCAAGAGCTTGGACTGAGCCAACGTTCGTTTCAACTTGAATCACCAGCCACCTGGGCCTGACTTAGGCTGGCAGTCCAAAGGGAAAATCCTGCCGAAGTGCATTGCAGCCTCTGGGTCTGTCCCCTGCTCAGGTGCACGGAACCAGATTAATCAGGAAAGGCGACAAGGCAAATTTGCCTGGAGATGAATTCTGGGAGGCAGCAGGGCTTAGGGTAGCCCAACCATCTGGCAAGGAGTTAAGTAGAAATGACTTTTGAGTGGAATAGTTTGAGAAAGAACAAGGTTGTTCATGATTCCAAAGCGTTGCCAGAGCTTGCTGAAGCTTTTAGCTAGAAATGCTTTGACATTAGCTAGACAAGTCTTTTCCTTCTGGAGAAGCTTAAGACCTGAACACCAGCCAGTTTTGTTATTTTGAAACTTCACAATATATAAAACTTTAAAACAAAGACTCACATTCAAGAATTATATTAAAATACAAAGAAGCTAGAATTGATCTGTTCTTTGCCTTCAGAGATCCCTTTCGACTCTAGGTTTTTACATACCAGAAGTAGGATCCCTTTTCAAATTAACTTTCAGGAAAAGGAAGGGGAGTTTTATTGGATAATTATTGCTCTTTCCTTTTTCCCATGGACCGGGTTTTGCCAGGTGAGTAAATAGTGTCCGTTGGCTGAATTTAGCTTTAAATATCTCTGGTTCTCTTAAGCTTCCAGGATATTGCTTATTTAGGACAGGCATTAATTACCTTCTACCCAAGGGCCTAGCGATGGGGGGAGTCTCCTGAAAAGCTGGTGGAGAGGAGGTGGTGAATGCCTTATGTGGGGTTAGTCAAGAGCCCAGAAGCCTGGGAGACCATGTTGGTTGCTCTTGGAGAACCCTGATAGCATTTCCAGATGCCCATTGGGTGGCTGGATAGATTGAGACAAGTTCCTTAATCTCGAAGGCCTATTTCCTCATCTGTAAAATGGGGCTAATAGTAATGCCTACATCATAGCGCTGTTTTCAGGATTAATGATGCATGGAGAGCACAAAGTAAATGTTAAACATATGTTAGCATTACTATCAGAAGTCTCTGTGTGTGTGTGTGACTCATAGAATTGCAATGAAGACCGATTTTTATTTGTGCCAGTAGGATTTCGTTGTCAGCTTTCATCAGATAGGTTATGTTTTTGAAATTTTTTCATGACCGTGTAAAGATCACAAAAGAGACTGACAGCAGAGGAAGAGGGAGAATAGGGATCCCCTGGAATTGCTGCTCCCAATGCCGCCTTCCAGTTCCCAGCACTTTGGGGACCAAGAGAGAGCACTCTGGGGAGCCTCTGTGAAGCAGGTTTAGTGTGTGTGTGTGGTTATTCCTCAACAAGTATACAAAGCTCTGCTTTGGGGATACGTGTCATAGATCCACAAAAAGAAATCAGTAAAAACATTATGGACCTAAAAAACTCCATAGGGACCTCACTAATGCTCGGTTACTTATGCTGCGTATATTTACGAAGACACCCTTAAAATTACCCAAAAAGTGACCCAAAGAGGCACAACATGGACATGCTTTTAATGTCACTAGTGTCCAGATGGCTACAGTTTAGTTGCAAATAAATGAAATGACAAAAATGCAGCTTCTCTCCCCATGGCATGGTTTTATTGATTTTGTATCAATTTTGCCATGTACATTTTCAATGTAGAGGATCTCTACCTAGTGAGAAAAATCACTGGATGTTAGGAAATGAACTTCATTGAAAGACATTCAGATTCTTGGGAATTTTGGCTTTTTCTTTCATATTTTATTTTTTCTAAAAGAAAAATGTAATTAGTTTTTTGCTTGTATTGCCAGAGAAACATGGAAGGACTCTTCATTTTTTTTGCATTTGAAAGAGGTCGTAATACCACACTTTGGATTCTGACCCCTATTCAAACATCCTGAGCCACAGGGAACTCTATCTACAAACACTCAAATTCACAATGTGGCTACTGACATCATAGGCAATTATTTTATTGTTCCACTGGCCAAATAATAGAGGGGAAAGTCAGACATTCAATATTACTCTACTAAATATTAACAACATCTCTTTGCATTTATAACACATTGTACTCTGGTATCACCCATGGTGCTGGAAGAAAAGATATTTTTTCTAGGTTACATAAATTCTTGATTTTCATCTTCTGAGATGCTACAGTGGCTACAGAGGTCTCATAAAATCATAGGTATCTTGATTTTACACACAGACAGTGGCCTGAAACTGAAAGGCTCCAGTCCAGCCATTGTCGTGAATGTATTCCTATAGAAATCCCCCAGACTAACATTAGACTGATGATTTAATTTTGCCATAACGTAGGAAACATTAGTCTGATGCTTTAATTTTGCCAAAAATGTAGGAAATTCAGGAAAATTATAAAATCAGGAACATTTGATTTCGACAGTCTTAATTGGTAAAAGATTGTTAACTTCTTAAAACCGGAAATCCTCCAATTTCTTTTAGATGTATTTTGCCAGGAGATATTTATAAACACTAATGCAATTCCTAATCGTGCGAAGGCACTGCCTTAAAATATTTACAGAATAGTATAACTTCTAAAATTAAGGGACCAATGTTACCAACTGTGTGTCAATTGGGGATATTAACAAGTAAAACCCTACTATTTATTATCCCAGCATCATTTCATCTCAAATGTAACATGTCCAAAAATCAAAACTCCTGATCCCTTCCTGCCAACACAAATCTTTTTTTCTGGTGTTATCCAGCTTAGCAAATGGCACCACCAATCCACCCAAAAATGTCTGCTCAAGCCAAAGGCTTGGGAGTTATTCCTGACTTCTTATTTCATTTCTCTCACACCTGGCATCCAATTTAGCAGCAAATTCCTTTGGCTCTACCCTTCCCAATTATCCTTAATCCAATCACTTCTTAGCTCCTTGATCTCCTAGCACTCTGGTCTAAACCATCATTATTTCTAGGCTGATCTACAGCAAGAGGTTCCTAACTGGTCCCCTACTTCCCCTCTTGCACCTGATACTTAGCCTATTCTCCACAGAGCTGCGAGAGTAATCCTTTCAAAGATGGATTAAATTATTTCACTCCTCAGCTCAAAACCCTCCCATGGCTTCTCCATCACATTAGAATAAACCCAAGTTCCTTCCATGGCCTCCAGGGCTCTAAGTGATCTGCCTCCTGCTTATCCCTGCAACCTAATGCTTTCCTGCTCCACCCAAATATATAGCCTTCCAATCCCCAGGGCACACCAAGCATGCCCTCACCCCAGGACTTGGCCTGTGTGGTCCATCCACTTGGATTGCACCTCAGATAGGCTCTTGGCTCACAGTCTGTCCTCTTTTGGGTCTCTCCCCATGTGACTGAGTCAGAGAGGCAGTGTCTGACCACCCACCTAAAGGAGCATTTATGTCACTCTCTAACCTAGTGGTTCTCAATTCTGGCTGTACATTAGACCTACCTGAGCAGCTTAAAAATCCAGATGCCCAAGCTGTACTCCAGAGCAAGTGAAATAGAATCTGTCCAGGTGGGATGAAGGCTTTGGCATTTCTTAAAGCTCCCAAGTGCTGGGATACCTGGGTGGCTCAGTCGGTTAACCATCTGCCTTCGGCTCAGGTCATGATCCCAGGAGCCTGGGATGGAGTCC
>NW_025411502.1:0-4539 GCF_002201575.2 Neomonachus schauinslandi | reverse complement strand
TTACTGTATATTGTCTGTGTTCCTTTCTGGTCTATGTTACTTTTAGGTTCTCTCTTTGCTTAGAGGACCCCTTTCAATATTTCTTGTAGGGCTGGTGTCGTGTTTGCAAATTCCTTTAGTTTTTGTTTGTCCTGGAAGCTTTTTATCTCTCCTTCAATTTTCAATGACAGCCTAGCTGGGTATAGTATTCTTGGCTGCATATTTTTCTCGTTTAGTGCTCTGAATATATCATGCCAGTACTTTCTAGTCTGCCAGGTCTCTGTGGATAGGTCTGGTGCCAGTCTAATGTTTCTACCATTGTAGGTTATGTATCTCTTCTCTCAAGCTGCTTTCAGGATTTTCTCTTTGTCTCTGAGACTCGTAAGTTTTACTATTAGATGTCAGGGTGTTGACCTATTATTGATTTTGAGAGGGGTTCTCTGTGCCTTCTGGATTTTGATGCCTGTTTCTTTCCCCAAATTAGGGAAGTTCTCTGCTATCATTTGCTCCAGGATACCTTCTGCTCCCCTCTCTCTTTCTTCTTCTACTGGGATCCCAATTATTCTAATGTTGTTTCGTCTTATGCTATTGCTTATCTCTCGAATTCTGCCCTCGTGATCCCGTAGTTGTTTATCTCTCTTTTTCTCAGCTTCTTTATTTTCCATCATTTGGTCTTCTCTATGACTGATTCTCTCTTCTGCCTCATTTATCCCAGCAGTTAGCGCCCCTATATTTGATTGCACCTCATTAATAGCCTTTATTTTTAAAGATTTTATTTATTCACTTGAGACACAGAGTTACAGAGAGAGAGAGAGAGCATGAGCAGTGGGAGAGGCAGAGGGAGAGGGAGAAGGAGACTCCCGTCTGAGCCAGGAGCCCAATGTGGGGCTCGATCCCAGTACCCTGGGATCATGACCTGAGCTGAAAGCAGACACTTAACCATCTGAGCCACCCAGGTGCCCCCATTAATAGCCTTTTTGATTTCGACTTCGTTAGATTTTAGTTCTTTTACTTCTCCAGAAAGGGCTTCTCTAATAACTTCCATGCTTTTTTCAAACCCAGCTAGAGTCTTTAAAATCATGATTCTGAACTCTAGTTCTGACATCGTACTAATGTCCATATTGAGTAGGTCCCTGGCAGTCAGTTCTACCTCTTGTTCTTTTTGTTGACATGATTTTTTCCATCCATCATTTTGTCCAGAGGAGAATAGATGAATGAGAGAACAAAATGCTAGCAGAGTTACAACGTCCCCAGAAAATATACTCTAAGAAAATCGGAAAAGATCTGAAGCAGGGGGAAAAGAAAGGGAAAGAGAGAAAAAAGAAAAGGAAAAAAAAGGAAAAGAAAAAGATAAAGATAAAAACAAACAAAAACCGAACAAAACAAAAAAAAACAGAATATGATCAAATATGATCAGGCTGGTACATAGATCAGTGCCACACACTAGATTTTGGGTGTATTTTGGTCTTTTAGAAGAAAGTGCCTCCCAAAATTTTAAAGAAAGAAAAACATATAGGTACAAAAATAAGGGTTGATATGATGAAGGGATGGAATATGACTGTAAAGATGAAAATTATAAAGAATTTTATAAAAGGAATTGATAAGTTGTTTGAAAAAAGAAAGAAGAGGATTTAAAAAAAAGGGGGGGAGAGAATGTGATCAGGCAGGGGAGTAGAAAAAAACCATACACTAGAGATTTAGGGTATATTTTGATCTGTTAGAAGAAACTATCTCAAAATTTTAAAGAGAGAACAACTTACATATATATACCAAAAATATGGGTAACTACTATGAGGGATAGAACATGACTTTAAAAATGAAAAATAAAAATGTTTTTTAAAAAAGGGATTGATAAGATGGTTGAAAAAGGGAAAAAGAAAAATTCAAAAAAAAACAGTTAAAAAAAAGAAAATTAACTTTGAAAGTCTGCAGAATCATGGTAAAAAAGCCATGGATTCTATGTGTAGTATTCCCCTAGTGCTGGTGTTCTGCCGTTCTCATTGATGGGTAAACTTGGTCTTGGCTGGCTGTTCTTGCTGATCTTCTGGGGGAGGGGCCTGTTACCTGGTCCGGACTAAGTAATCTGCTCAGGTTTGCTCTCGGGAGTTTTTGTTCCCTGCAAGCTTTCCCTAAAGCTTTGGGGGTCAAGAGTGAAAATGGCAGCCTCCCAATCTCCACCCTGGAGGAGGCGAGAACTCGGGGCCCGCTCCTCAGTGCACCCCCAGAGAAAAGCAGTCAATCACGCCTCTCTCCCCAGTCTCCGGCTGCACTCCATGCTCACCGAGCCCATGACCGCGCATTTCTATCTCTGGCACCCGACCCTGTGTGGAGTCTCCAAACCCAGCAGATCCCTGTGCTGTGCTCCTGGGCCTCTCCTCCTGGGGGAGGAAGGTGAGTCTCCCTGGATCTGCTGCTTGTTGGGTCGCTGCTGGAGGAGCAGTGGCCCGACTGTGCCTTGGATCATGGTTTATGGCAACCCTGAGCTGAGAGTCTGTGCCTCGGCTCCATCTCTGTAGCTGGCTTTCCCACTCCGATACCTGGGAGCTCTGCCGCACTCAGGCAGAACTCCAGAGCTAGGGGAATACTGCACATAGAATCCATGGCCTTTTTTACCATGATTCTTTAGTCTTTCAAAGTTAATCTTCTTTTTTTAACTGTCTTTTTTTTTTTTGAATTTTTCTTTTTCCCTTTTTCAACCAACATCTTATCAATCCCTTTTTTAAAAAACATTTTTATTTTTTGGGCGCCTGGGTGGCTCAGTCGTTAAGCATCTGCCTTCAGCTCAGGTCATGATCCCAGATTCCTGGGATCAAGCCCCGGATCAGGCTCCCTGCTTAGCAGGAAGCCTCCTTCTCCTTCTCCCACTCCCCATGCTTGTGTTCCTGCTTTCACTCTCTCTCTCTGTCAAATAAATAAATAAAATCTTTAAAAAATAAAAATAAAAAAATAAAAAACATTTTTATTTTTCATTTTTAGAGTCATATTCTATCCGTTCATAGTAGTTACCCATATTTTTGGCATATATACATAAGTTGTTCTCTCTTAAAATTTTTGAGATAGTTTCCTCTAACAGATCAAAATATACCCTAAAACTCTAGTGTATGCTTTTGTTCTACTCTCCTGCCTGATCACATTCTCTCCCTTTTTTTTCTTTTTTCTTTTTTTTAAACCTCTTCTTTCTTTTTTCAAACAATTTCTTATCAATTCCCTTTAAAAAATTTTTTATAATTTTCATCTTTACAATCATATTCCATCCCTTCATCATATCAACCTTTATTTTTGTACATATATATTTTTCTTTCTCTAAAATTTTGGGAGGCACTTTCTTCTAACCAAAACACAATCAAAATCTGCAGTGTGGCACTGATCTATGCACGAGCCTGATGATATTTGATCATATTCTGTTTCTTTGTTTTGTTTTGTTTTGTTCTGTTCTTGTTTGTTTTCATCTTTATATTTTTCTTTTTCTTTCTTTTTCTTCTTTCTTTCCCTTTTTTCCCCCCTGGTTTCAGGTCTTTTCTGATTTGTTTAGAGTATATTTTCTGCGGATTTTGTTACTCTGTTAGCATTTTGTTTTCTCATTCATCTATTCTCCTCTGGACAAAATGACGGACAGAAAAAATCACCTCAACAAAAAGAACAAGAGGTAGTACCGACTGCCAGGGACCTACTCAATATGGACATTAGTACGATGTCAGATCTAGAGTTCAGAATCATCACTTTAAAGATACTAGCTGGGCTTGAAAAAAATATGGAAGTTATTAGAGAAACTGTTTCTGGAGAAGTAAAAGAACTAAAATCCAACCAAGTAGAAATCAAAAAGGCTATTAATGAGGTGCAATCAAATATGGGGGCGCTAACTGCTAGGATAAATGAGGCAGAAGAGAGAATCAGTCATAGAGAAGACCAAATGATGGAAAATAAAGAAGCTGAGAAAAAGAGAGATAAACAACTACGGGATCACGAGGGCAGAATTCGAGAGATAAGCAATAGCATAAGACGAAACAACATTAGAATAATTGGGATCCCAGTAGAAGAAGAAAGAGAGAGGGGAGCAGAAGGTATCCTGGAGCAAATGATAGCAGAGAACTTCCCTAATTTGGGGAAGGAAACAGGCATCAAAATCCAGAAGGCACAGAGAACCCCTCTCAAAATCAATAATAATAGGTCAACACCCTGACATCTAATAGTAAAACTTACGAGTCTCAGAGACAAAGAGAAAATCCTGAAAGCAGCTCGGGAGAAGAGATATGTAAACTACAATGGTAGAAATATTAGATTGGCACCAGACCTATCCACAGAGACCTGGCAGACTAGAAAGTACTGGCATGATATATTCAGGGCACTAAACGAGAAAAATATGCAGCCAAGAACACTATATCCAGCTAGGCTGTCATTGAAAATAGAAGGAGAGATAAAAAGCTTCCAGGACAAACAAAAACTAAAGGAATTTGCAAACACGACACCAGCCCTACAAGAAATATTGAAAGGGGTCCTCTAAGCAAAGAGAGAGCCTAAAAGTAACATAGACCAGAAAGGAACACAGACAATATACAGTAA
>NW_025411501.1:0-4544 GCF_002201575.2 Neomonachus schauinslandi | reverse complement strand
CCAATCTATGAGCATGGAATGTTTTTCCATTTCTTTGTGTCTTCCTCAATTGATTTATATTGTTTCTTAATGTTGTAATATAAAATCTTACTACACATGATATCATAGAAGCAATAAACCCATTTTTTTTTAACAAAGTTAGTTAAGACTTTTTCCCAAAGAAATTTCTTCCTTTTGAGCAATCAACATTATAGATCTTCTAGAGTTCACCCTCTTGGTTACCTATTACAAATCCATGTTTTCCTTCAGCTTGCTAAAATCACCCAGGTTTTTTCAGTGATCCACCCTATCATCCACATGAATAAGGATTCCATTTAAAACAATAGACAGTGAGTGGATCATGAACCTAAAACAATCATGGTGACCCCACTGCACTTTGCAATAAATAATGTAGGGTTGGATATGTGATTCTAACCAATGAGAAAGTCAAAGCTGATAGATTACTAAAAGGAGACCCTCACTCTCTTTTTCTTTTTAAATATTTAATTAATTAATTAATTAATTAATTAATTATTTTAGAGAGAGCGCAAGCACACAGCAGTGGGGGGGGCAGAGGGAGAGAGAGAGACAGAGAGAGAATCTTAAGCAGACTCCATGCCTAGCATGGAGCCCAACAAAAGACTCAATCTCATGACCCTGAGATCACTACCCTGAGATCATGACGTGAGCCAAAACTAAAAGTCAGACGCTTAACCGACTGCACCACCCAGGCGCTCCATCCCTCACTCTTAAAGAGATAGAATAAGAGACAACCCTTCTTTTTACTTTGGCTATTATCTTGTTTAGATGTGAGGCCTGAAAGTGCAGAAATCAGTTAAGGGTAAAGCCATCTCCTAGAGATGCAGGACCTGGGTCCTGATCAACCTTCACATATTTTCTCATATGAGGTAAAAAATTCCTACATTATTTAAACCGATTCCAGATGGGCCTTTATTATACCTTAAAAATCTAATTCTTTGGCCTTTATGATTCAGTGGAAAGGCTACCCAAGTTGCAGACACTCAAGAGATTACATTTGGGTTAGCTGCAGCAGAAAACAAATTGGGTGATGGAAACGAACATTCGCTATAATTAGGAACTCAGAGCACACTTGGCAAATTCAGAAAAGCTGACACTTCTAAGTGTTTATGATGCTTTGGTTTCAAGTTAAAAGTTAAGAATCTCCAGGGCTACCTATATTGTTGCATGGTGATGGTAATAAATACTTCATTTCTTTTTTTCCCAAGATATTTATTTATTTATTTATTTGAGAGAGAGCTTGATGGGTGGGGGAGGTGCTAAGGGACAGGGAGAAGCAGAGTCCCCGTTGACCAGGGACCCCAACACGGGGCTCGATTCCAGGACCCAGAGATCATGACCTGAGCCGAAGGCAGGCACTTAACAGACTGAGTCACCTAGGAGCCCCGAAATTCTTTATTCATTAAGAATTCTTTATTCATTAACCACCTCTAGTTCAGTGATGTGTCTGAGATTAAATAAGAAAGGATTTAGCACTGAGAATTTGGACAATATGTTTCAAGTATTCAGGAACTAATAGTCTAGCTGGAAAGCATATGAGCCATTCATTTAACATGGTAACAGACACAGTGCCACCAGACAGTAATCACTCAGGTGTGTCGATGACCATAAGCACTTTGGGAGAGAGGGATCTCGATGAGAAATGGAGAAGTTTGTGAAGGTGCCATGGCGCAGCTGGGCACAAGACAGTGATGAGATGATGGGACGTGGAGAACTGACTAGTATTTGTACTATGTGATATGGAGATGGAAACATCAGAATGCTGTGACAGAAAGTATGTCATGGTGTAGGAGTGCTTCTTATCAGTCTCTACAAATCACACAGACAGGAGTCCTTTCTCTCCCTCTGTGGTCTCCCATAGTCAGGTTAGCGGGTTTTGCTGCTTCTTCCCCCATGCTATGTTTCATCCTCCCTCTTCGTTTCACCTGCAGAAAATGTTTCCATGGCACAAAGCTTTCTAACTAGACTTGCTGTCTCCAGTCTGTGTGGCTTCTCTGTGCTTCTGGTAATCCTCACAATAATGTTTTTTTAAGATTTTATTTATTTATTTATTTATTTATTTGAGAGAGTGTGTGGGTGAGTGGGTGGGGTAGGGGTAGAAGAAGAGGGGGAGATGGAGGGAGGGGGAAAAGAGTCTCATGCAGACTCAACACTGAGCGCGGAGCCCTATGTGGGGCTTGATCTCATGACCCTGAGATCATGACCTGAGCCAAAAGTAAGAGTCTCACGCTTAACCAGCTGAGCCACCCTGGTGCCCCATGCTATAATGGTTTTTCTTTTTTCTTTTTTTCTTTTTTAAAATATTGTATTTATTTATTTGACAGAGAGAGACACAGAAAGAGAGGGAATACATGCAGGGGGAATGGGAGACAGAGAAGCAGGCTTCCCGTGGAGCAGATAGCCCGAGGTGAGGCTTGATCCCAGGACCCTGGGACCATGACCTGAGCTGAAGGCAGATGCTCAACAACTGAGCCCCCCAGGCGCAATAATGTTTTTTGGTTTTGTTTTTTTTACTTTACCAAACAACTTTTTATTTTATTTTATTATGTTAATCACCATACATTACATCATTAGTTTTTGATGTAGTGTTCCATGATTCATTGTTTGCGTATAACACCCAGTGCTCCATTCAATACGTGCTCTCTTTAATACCCATCACCAGGCTAACCCATCCCCACACCCCCTTCCCCTCTAGAACCCTCAGTTTCTTTCTCAGAGTCCATAGTTTCTCATGGTTCGTCTCCCCCCTCCGATTCCCCCCCTTCATTTATCCCTTCCTACTACATTCTTTTTTTTAACATATATTATTTGTTTCAGAGGTACAGGTCTGTGATTCAACAGTCCTACACAATTCACAGAGCTCACCATAGCACATACCCTCCCCAGTGTCTATCACCCAGCCACCCCATCCCTCCCACCCCCCACCACTCCAGAAACCCTCAGTTTGTTTCCTGAGATTAAGAATTCCTCCTATCAGTGAGATCATATGATACATGTCTTTCTCTGATTGACTTATTTTGCTCAGCGTAATACCCTCCAGTTCCATCCAGGTTGTTGCAGATGGCAAGATTTCATTCCTTTTGATGGCTGCATAATATTCCATTGTATATATGTAACACATCTTCTTTATCCATTCATCTGTCGATGGACATCTTGGCTCTTTCCATAGTTTGCTATTGTGGACATTGCTGCTATAAACATCGGGGTGCACGTACCCCTTCAGATCCCTACATTTGTACTTTGGGGTAAATACCCAGTAGTGCAATTGCTGGGTCATAGGGTAGCTCTATTTTCAGCTTTTTGAGGCACCTCCATACTGTTTTCCAGAGTGGCTGCACCAACTTGCATTCCCACCAACAGTGTAGGAGGGTTCCCCTTTCTCTGCATCCCCGCCAACATCTGTCATTTCCTGACTTGTTAATTTTAGCCATTCTGACGGGTGTGTGGTGGTATCTCATCAAGGTTTTGATTTGTATTTCCCTGATGCTGAGCGATGTTGAGCACTTTTTCATGTGTCTGTTGGCCATTTGGATGTCTTCTTTGGAAAAATGTCTGTTCATGTCTTCTGCCCATATCTTTGTTGGATTATTTATTCTTTGGGTGTTGAGTTTGATAAGTTCTTTATAGATTTTGGATACCAGCAGTCACCATTACCTTGATCCCCAAACCAGACAAAGACCCCATCAAAAGGAAAATTACAGATCAATATCCCTGATGAACATGGATGCAAAAATTCTCACCAAAATACTAGCCAATAGGATCCAACAGTACATTAAAAGGATTATTCACCACGACCAAGTGTGATTTATCCCTGGGCTGCAAAGTTGGTTCAACATCCGCAAATCAATCAATGTGATACAATACATTAATAAAAGAAAGAACAAGAACCATATAATCCTCTCACTAGATGCAGAAAAAGCATTTGACAATGTACAGCATCCTTTCTTGATCAGAACTCTTCAGAGTATAGGGATCGAGGGTACATACCTGAATATCATAAAAGCCATCTAGGAAAAACCCACAGCAAATATCATTCTAAATGGGGAAAAACTGAGAGCTTTCCCCCTAAGGTCAGGAACACGGCAGGGATGTCCACTATCACCACTGCTATTCAACATAGTACTAGAAGTCCTAGCCACAGCAGTCAGACAACAAAAAGAAAAAAAAAGGCATCCGAATCGGCAAAGAAGAAGTCAAAATCACTCTTTGCAGATGATATGATACTTTATGTGGAAAACCCGAAAGACTCCACCCCAAAACTGCTAGAACTCATACAGGAATTCAGTAAAGTGGCAGCATATAAAATCAGTGCACAGAGATCAGTGGTATTCCTATACACCAACAAGACAGAAGAAAGAAATTAAGTAATTGGTCCCATTTACAATTGCACCCAAAATCATAAGATACCTAGGAATAAATCTAACCAAAGAGGCACGGAATCTGTACTCAGAAAACTATAAAATACTTATGAAGGAAATCGAGGAAGACACAAAGAAATGGAAAAACATTCCATGCTCATAGATTGG
>NW_025411500.1:0-4544 GCF_002201575.2 Neomonachus schauinslandi | reverse complement strand
CCAATCTATGAGCATGGAATGTTTTTCCATTTCTTTGTGTCTTCCTCGATTTCCTTCATAAGTATTTTATAGTTTTCTGAGTACAGATTCCGTGCCTCTTTGGTTAGATTTATTCCTAGGTATCTTATGATTTTGGGTGCAATTGTAAATGGGACCAATTACTTAATTTCTTTCTTCTGTCTTGTTGGTGTATAGGAATACCACTGATCTCTGTGCACTGATTTTATATGCTGCCACTTTACTGAATTCCTGTATGAGTTCTAGCAGTTTTGGGGTGGAGTCTTTCGGGTTTTCCACATAAAGTATCATATCATCTGCAAAGAGTGATTTTGACTTCTTCTTTGCCGATTCGGATGCCTTTTTTTTTCTTTTTGTTGTCTGACTGCTGTGGCTAGGACTTCTAGTACTATGTTGAATAGCAGTGGTGATAGTGGACATCCCTGCCGTGTTCCTGACCTTAGGGGGAAAGCTCTCAGTTTTTCCCCATTTAGAATGATATTTGCTGTGGGTTTTTCCTAGATGGCTTTTATGATATTCAGGTATGTACCCTCGATCCCTATACTCTGAAGAGTTCTGATCAAGAAAGGATGCTGTACATTGTCAAATGCTTTTTCTGCATCTAGTGAGAGGATTATATGGTTCTTGTTCTTTCTTTTATTAATGTATTGTATCACATTGATTGATTTGCGGATGTTGAACCAACTTTGCAGCCCAGGGATAAATCACACTTGGTCGTGGTGAATAATCCTTTTAATGTACTGTTGGATCCTATTGGCTAGTATTTTGGTGAGAATTTTTGCATCCATGTTCATCAGGGATATTGATCTGTAATTTTCCTTTTGATGGGGTCTTTGTCTGGTTTGGGGATCAAGGTAATGGTGACTGCTGGTATCCAAAATCTATAAAGAACTTATCAAACTCAACACCCAAAGAATAAATAATCCAACAAAGATATGGGCAGAAGACATGAACAGACATTTTTCCAAAGAAGACATCCAAATGGCCAACAGACACATGAAAAAGTGCTCAACATCGCTCAGCATCAGGGAAATACAAATCAAAACCTTGATGAGATACCACCACACACCCGTCAGAATGGCTAAAATTAACAAGTCAGGAAATGACAGATGTTGGCGGGGATGCAGAGAAAGGGGAACCCTCCTACACTGTTGGTGGGAATGCAAGTTGGTGCAGCCACTCTGGAAAACAGTATGGAGGTGCCTCAAAAAGCTGAAAATAGAGCTACCCTATGACCCAGCAATTGCACTACTGGGTATTTACCCCAAAGTACAAATGTAGGGATCTGAAGGGGTACGTGCACCCCGATGTTTATAGCAGCAATGTCCACAATAGCAAACTATGGAAAGAGCCAAGATGTCCATCGACAGATGAATGGATAAAGAAGATGTGTTACATATATACAATGGAATATTATGCAGCCATCAAAAGGAATGAAATCTTGCCATCTGCAACAACCTGGATGGAACTGGAGGGTATTACGCTGAGCAAAATAAGTCAATCAGAGAAAGACATGTATCATATGATCTCACTGATAGGAGGAATTCTTAATCTCAGGAAACAAACTGAGGGTTTCTGGAGTGGTGGGGGGTGGGAGGGATGGGGTGGCTGGGTGATAGACACTGGGGAGGGTATGTGCTATGGTGAGCTCTGTGAATTGTGTAGGACTGTTGAATCACAGACCTGTACCTCTGAAACAAATAATATATGTTAAAAAAAAGAATGTAGTAGGAAGGGATAAATGAAGGGGGGGAATCGGAGGGGGGAGACGAACCATGAGAAACTATGGACTCTGAGAAAGAAACTGAGGGTTCTAGAGGGGAAGGGGGTGTGGGGATGGGTTAGCCTGGTGATGGGTATTAAAGAGAGCACGTATTGAATGGAGCACTGGGTGTTATACGCAAACAATGAATCATGGAACACTACATCAAAAACTAATGATGTAATGTATGGTGATTAACATAATAAAATAAAATAAAAAGTTGTTTGGTAAAGTAAAAAAAACAAAACCAAAAAACATTATTGCGCCTGGGGGGCTCAGTTGTTGAGCATCTGCCTTCAGCTCAGGTCATGGTCCCAGGGTCCTGGGATCAAGCCTCACCTCGGGCTATCTGCTCCACGGGAAGCCTGCTTCTCTGTCTCCCATTCCCCCTGCATGTATTCCCTCTCTTTCTGTGTCTCTCTCTGTCAAATAAATAAATACAATATTTTAAAAAAGAAAAAAAGAAAAAAGAAAAACCATTATAGCATGGGGCACCAGGGTGGCTCAGCTGGTTAAGCGTGAGACTCTTACTTTTGGCTCAGGTCATGATCTCAGGGTCATGAGATCAAGCCCCACATAGGGCTCCGCGCTCAGTGTTGAGTCTGCATGAGACTCTTTTCCCCCTCCCTCCATCTCCCCCTCTTCTTCTACCCCTACCCCACCCACTCACCCACACACTCTCTCAAATAAATAAATAAATAAATAAATAAAATCTTAAAAAAACATTATTGTGAGGATTACCAGAAGCACAGAGAAGCCACACAGACTGGAGACAGCAAGTCTAGTTAGAAAGCTTTGTGCCATGGAAACATTTTCTGCAGGTGAAACGAAGAGGGAGGATGAAACATAGCATGGGGGAAGAAGCAGCAAAACCCGCTAACCTGACTATGGGAGACCACAGAGGGAGAGAAAGGACTCCTGTCTGTGTGATTTGTAGAGACTGATAAGAAGCACTCCTACACCATGACATACTTTCTGTCACAGCATTCTGATGTTTCCATCTCCATATCACATAGTACAAATACTAGTCAGTTCTCCACGTCCCATCATCTCATCACTGTCTTGTGCCCAGCTGCGCCATGGCACCTTCACAAACTTCTCCATTTCTCATCGAGATCCCTCTCTCCCAAAGTGCTTATGGTCATCGACACACCTGAGTGATTACTGTCTGGTGGCACTGTGTCTGTTACCATGTTAAATGAATGGCTCATATGCTTTCCAGCTAGACTATTAGTTCCTGAATACTTGAAACATATTGTCCAAATTCTCAGTGCTAAATCCTTTCTTATTTAATCTCAGACACATCACTGAACTAGAGGTGGTTAATGAATAAAGAATTCTTAATGAATAAAGAATTTCGGGGCTCCTAGGTGACTCAGTCTGTTAAGTGCCTGCCTTCGGCTCAGGTCATGATCTCTGGGTCCTGGAATCGAGCCCCGTGTTGGGGTCCCTGGTCAACGGGGACTCTGCTTCTCCCTGTCCCTTAGCACCTCCCCCACCCATCAAGCTCTCTCTCAAATAAATAAATAAATAAATATCTTGGGAAAAAAAGAAATGAAGTATTTATTACCATCACCATGCAACAATATAGGTAGCCCTGGAGATTCTTAACTTTTAACTTGAAACCAAAGCATCATAAACACTTAGAAGTGTCAGCTTTTCTGAATTTGCCAAGTGTGCTCTGAGTTCCTAATTATAGCGAATGTTCGTTTCCATCACCCAATTTGTTTTCTGCTGCAGCTAACCCAAATGTAATCTCTTGAGTGTCTGCAACTTGGGTAGCCTTTCCACTGAATCATAAAGGCCAAAGAATTAGATTTTTAAGGTATAATAAAGGCCCATCTGGAATCGGTTTAAATAATGTAGGAATTTTTTACCTCATATGAGAAAATATGTGAAGGTTGATCAGGACCCAGGTCCTGCATCTCTAGGAGATGGCTTTACCCTTAACTGATTTCTGCACTTTCAGGCCTCACATCTAAACAAGATAATAGCCAAAGTAAAAAGAAGGGTTGTCTCTTATTCTATCTCTTTAAGAGTGAGGGATGGAGCGCCTGGGTGGTGCAGTCGGTTAAGCGTCTGACTTTTAGTTTTGGCTCACGTCATGATCTCAGGGTAGTGATCTCAGGGTCATGAGATTGAGTCTTTTGTTGGGCTCCATGCTAGGCATGGAGTCTGCTTAAGATTCTCTCTCTGTCTCTCTCTCTCCCTCTGCCCCCCCCACTGCTGTGTGCTTGCGCTCTCTCTAAAATAATTAATTAATTAATTAATTAATTAATTAAATATTTAAAAAGAAAAAGAGAGTGAGGGTCTCCTTTTAGTAATCTATCAGCTTTGACTTTCTCATTGGTTAGAATCACATATCCAACCCTACATTATTTATTGCAAAGTGCAGTGGGGTCACCATGATTGTTTTAGGTTCATGATCCACTCACTGTCTATTGTTTTAAATGGAATCCTTATTCATGTGGATGATAGGGTGGATCACTGAAAAAACCTGGGTGATTTTAGCAAGCTGAAGGAAAACATGGATTTGTAATAGGTAACCAAGAGGGTGAACTCTAGAAGATCTATAATGTTGATTGCTCAAAAGGAAGAAATTTCTTTGGGAAAAAGTCTTAACTAACTTTGTTAAAAAAAAATGGGTTTATTGCTTCTATGATATCATGTGTAGTAAGATTTTATATTACAACATTAAGAAACAATATAAATCAATTGAGGAAGACACAAAGAAATGGAAAAACATTCCATGCTCATAGATTGG
>NW_025411499.1:2712-4545 GCF_002201575.2 Neomonachus schauinslandi | reverse complement strand
GCATCATGAAGGTGGGAGCAGAGCTTTCCTCTCCCTAGGGCTCAGATACACAGCTAACTGATCATAGGCTAAATGATGAAGTTAAAAAAAGAAAAGAAAAGAAAAGAAAAAAGAAAAATCCAGGGACTCTTGTTTCCTTCCATGTGAAGTGATACCCTCCACTGAGTTCTGATCCTGGAGGAAGAAACTTGCTCACATTTGGGCCATTCCCCTCTCCGCCCTTTCTCTTTGGGGCAAGTGCTGCAGGAAGAGATGCGCCCAGCCCAGGGCCTCTGGCGGGGAGGCAAGTCGGCCAAGTGCTGAGAGTTAGCACTAGGCAGCCTGCTTTCTCAGGAAGGCAGATGATCTCCATCTGTTGGCTCCCTGACTTAATTTTTCAACTTGCCCAGAACCTGGGTGGGGAAGAGCGGTATTATTTATCAAGCATCATAAACACTGCAATAATATTTATCTTTCAAGGTGGCAAATCCATGCACGTCATGAAAACTGCTTAGAATTCTACAATGATTCTTTGATGTCTTCAACATAAAGTATTGATTCCTTAGTCTCACTTTCCTGCATCACCTCTCACCACTCTTTCCAGTCCCCTGTTCTCCAGCCTTACCAAACCACCTGCAGCTCCCTGACTGCCTTACACCTTAATGCCTGTTCTGTGAAATGGGCCCTGATTCCTCTCACCCCCTCCCCCCAACTTGCCAAATAGTCCCCATCCTTCAAGGCTTAGCTCAGGAATCACCTCATCCTGAAAATCTTCCTTAATTACTCCCCCAACCCCCACAGAAGAGTTGGGCACCCATCAGGTGCAAACCTCGATTATGGATTGTAATTGTTGAATTTCCTTCCTTCCTTTCTCCCTTCCTTCCTTTCTCCCTTCCCTCCTTCCTTCCTTCCTCCCTTCCTTCCTTCCTTCCTTCCTTCTTTCTTTCCTTCCTTCCTTCTTTCTTTCCTTCCTTCTTCCATCTTTCCTTCCTCTCTTCCTTCCTTCCTTCTTTCTTTCCTTCCTTCTTCCATCTTTCCTTCCTCTCTTCCTTCCTTCCTTCCTTCTTTCTTTCCTTCCTTCTTCCATCCTTCCTTCCTCCCTCTCTTCTATTTTTTTGCTTGTTGACTGGCACTTTTATTGAGAACTATATAGTTTTAGGAACAAACCACAAAAATAATTCTGCTGGATTGGTTTCTGTAATTTTACAGTGAGGAGCCTAGAATGTGAGCAGCCTGCTAACTTCCAGACTGATCAAAGACCTTCTGTATCCACTTCTTCAGGCGGAACACGTGTGTGTAGAAGCCATATTTTCCATCCCTGTCATAGCCTTCACCCCATGACACGATGCCCATTTGATATCAGCGGTTGTTAAAGGGGCTCTTCATGACAAAGGGTCCCCCACTGTCACCTTCACAGGCATCTCCTCATTTCCTTTCACTGGGCTTGAAGCCAGCACAAAACATGTCAGTGATGCGGATCCGAGTGGAGGCTTTGCACACCGGCCGCTCCACAATGGGCAGGTTCACCACCTGCAGGACGCTGGGCTGTACCTTGGCAACGTTGGACATCCACATCTCCTTCAGGTTGCCCCAGCCAGTCACCCACCCTTTGTATCTGGCGTGGAGCAGTCTGATTGTGATTTCCTCATCAGGCAGGCACACGGGGTAGATGTAGTTGCTGAAGGTGATGGGCTTCTTGAGCCTCAGCAAGGCTATGTTACAGTCCAAGTTCTCCCTCCAGTTGTACCTGGGTTGGATGTAGATCTTTTCCAGCATGGAGAGCTTCTCAATGCTTCGCTCATACGTGGGCCATGTGCTGGTGCCTTCCTTCCTTCCTTCCTTCCTTCCTTCCTT
>NW_025411499.1:0-2612 GCF_002201575.2 Neomonachus schauinslandi | reverse complement strand
CCTTCCTTCCTTCCTTCCTTCCTTCCTTCCTTCCTTCCTTCCTTCCTTCCTTCCTTCCTTCCTTCTTTCCTTTCTATCTCTCATGGCCACTAGATTATGAACAATTTGAGAGCAAGGACTGCTTTTGTCTCTGCTACAAAATCAGACAGTGCATGGATGACTCAACAATTGAGTGAAAGAGCAGGTCAAGTCCTCGACATCATGCCCCGCCATGTTCTAGGACATTTTTACTAAGAACTCATGATCTATTTCCAGTACCATGGCATAGGTCAAGTTCTTTGGCACCTTTCTTGGTTATATTCAGGCCTCTATTCAGCGAACATTTGTTGACTATCTATGATGTGTCAGGCTCTCTGCTAGGACCTGCATATAAAGATGAATATAGCTTAGTCCCTGGTCCACAGGAACAAAGATTCTAGAGTCCAGACCAGGCCACAAGTGGGTAATTGTGATAAAATTCAGTGTGTCGATTATCCGGGAGAGAAAGAGCATTCCAGAAAGAAGGGACATTATGGGAAAATTCCAGGGAGGTGACTAATAACTTGAGGCATGCAGAGGGAGGCAGGTGACAGCAGGTAGCTCAGGATTGCTGGAGGGTAAATTTTTCTCCAAGAAGTAGAAGGAGATAAGAGCAGAGAAATGTAAGGGCCATTCTGGGCCATGCTGAAGGCTTAGATGTCACCCTACAGTTATGGAGAAGATGCTGAAGGGTTTCAAAAAGGGGCAAGATGTGAAGGGTTTTATGTTTTGAAAGACCACTCACTTGATCAGGCAGACACAGAATTACAGAGACCAGATGGGATAAGGGGGTAGCAGCCACAGGCCAGGCAAGCAGTGCTAACTGCCTGACCTCGTTCTGTGGCAAGATAAAGGCGATGGATTTAGGAAGTAAAAAAGTGGCAGGAGTTGATGACTCACTGAAAACCAGGGTGTATTTTGTATCTATGCCATGTCACAAACATAGAGTTTTACCACAAACTTAGAGGCTTAAAACACACATGCATTCTCTCAGTTTCTGTGGGGCAGGGGTTCAGGCATGGCTTAGGTGGGTCCTCTGCTTAGGGGCTATGAGGCTGCAATCCAAGTGTCCTCTGGGACTGGTCTTGGCAGAGGCTTGACTGGGAAAGGATCTTGCTTTCATGTTCACTCAGGTTGTTGGAAGGATTCGCGTCCTCGCACCTGGAGGACCGAGGGCTTCAGCTTCTTGCTGACTGTCCGCCAGAGGCTGCCCTCCGTTCGAGGCTGCCTGAGGTTCTTTACCTCCACATGGCCTCTTGTTTCCTCCAAGCCAGCAAAGGAGAGAGAGACTCTGCAAGACGGGAGCTACACCCTTACAAGATAGAATCATCCAGGCACCTTGCAAGGCTGTAATCTGTGGTTAGAAGCAAGGAGATGAGGAGGGTGATCACACAGGTGTGAACCCCTGGAGGCTGGATTGTGGTGTCCAGCACAAGGAGTGACAGCTAGCTTCCCAGCTGGGGAGACCAGTTGGACCGTGCCGCCGACACCTGAGACCGGGACTAAGGCGGGCGGTGTGGAAGTAAGGGGGAAGATAACGTCGTTCGCTTTGTGTCATGGTTGAGTCTGCGGTGACTTATTTTGTAACTCATCACATTAGTTTTTTTTCCCATTTCGCCTAGGCAGTTTTCTTTCCCACCCTCTCCTCAACATAAAGCCTCATTTAGGCCATTAGCTGTGATCCAGAGAAGGCGTTCCTCCCAATCTGAGGAGATGCACCCTGGCCTTGGCAGAGGCCCATCTTCGTTTCCTAAGTCAGAGTCCAGAAAATTTAATCCTCTCCAAATACCAAAATGTTGGTATTTTATTGCATAATACTGTTACTAGGAATTTTTTAAAAATCTGAAATGAAAAATCACTTAACCCCTGGTAGTAGTTGTTGCATTAAAATTTGGGATCTAAAATGAGTGCCCTCATTAGATATGGTTGTTCTACACTTCTCCCACCTTCAAGAGGCGTAAGAAAATGCCAGTCAACAAAGCAAGGCTTCTATTGCAAGAATAAATACTTTCCCAGTTCAAAGACTTTTAAAAACAATGTTAACATTTTACCATTTTAACAAATGCATTTTTAAGAGCCTTGAAATGGATTTGGGTAATTCTGCATCAAATTTTCATCTATATTTGACTAAGCAAAGAAGAGGACAAACCCAAAATGCTTTTCTTGGCCCCAACACTACTACTTGTTATCCATAAAAGGCTTGCGGTCCGGCAAAATAGACAATGCACTGTTTGCGCTGATCTCTTCACAGTCATCAATGAAGAGATGTGATTATGTGATGGGGAAATATTGGAAGTTAACTTACAGCAATTTTCCATCCTCCTAGTTAATGACAATCAGAAAGAGATTTCTGGGAAGGTAGGAAACTTGGCACAGAAATTGTCTCCGGCTTAAATGATGAAAACAATTGACACTTTTTTTTTTTAAGATCATGTTTGTTTGTTTTTTTAAAGACTGATTACATTTTTTTCTATCTTATGTAGTATAGTTTATTTTTTGAGCTACCCTTATTTTATCTGCTAGTAGTTTATATTAAAAGATTTTATTTATTTATTTGAGAGAGCGAGTGAGAGAAAGAGAAAAAGAGAGAGAGA